>NC_041393.1:270173534-270210873 GCF_002162155.2 Triticum dicoccoides
TGAACAACACTGAGTTTGGAGAGATAAAAGCCATGTTGTGCTCTAGTTTGGGCCTTCGTCAGGAAATCCGCCAACTGTAACTCGGAAGGCACATACTGAAGAGCAATAACCTGATCCTGCACACCAGCGCGCACATAGAAAGCATCAACACCAATATGCTTGGTGAGCTCATGCTTCACAGGATCGCGCACAATGCTAATAGCACCTGTACTGTCAGATAAGAGCAGAGTCGGTGTAGTGACAGAAACACCAAAATCCTGAAGTAACCACCGTAACCAAGTCACCTCTGCCGTCAAAAGAGCCATTGCTCGCAACTCAGCCTCGGCACTCGAACGGGAAACTGCAATCTGTTATTCGTCTTCCAGGCAATGACAGAACCACCAAGAAAAACACAGTAAGCAGAAAGTGAACGGCGATATGAAGGATCACTAGCCCACGTAGCATCCAAATAGGCCTGAAGCTGTAAAGAACTGGAGCGAGGAAAGAATAGACGGTGAGAGATCATGCCCCGAAGATATCGGAGAACACGAAGGAGATGACTATAGTGAACCGATGTGGGAGCAGAGACAAACTGACTCAGAATATGAACCGGATAAGAGATGTCCGGACGAGTGACAGCTAGATAGACAAGACTGCCAACAAGATGACGATAACGCGTCGGGTTAGGGAGAGGATCACCATCAATAGCACGGAGGTGAACATTGAGCTCCATAGGAGTCTCAACAATGCGCTCGTCAGTAAGAGCAGCACGAGCAAGAAGATCCTGGATATACTTTTCCTGGGATATAAAAAAGCCATCAGAGGTAGAAGAGACTTCAATCCCAAGAAAGTAGCGAAGAGGTCCAAGATCAGACATAAGAAACTGTTCACTAAGACGGGCCTTTACAAAGGCAATATGCTCGGGGTCATCCCCAGTGATGATCATGTCATCAACATAGAGAAGAAGAAGAGTCCGACCATGAGGAGAAAGGTGAATAAACAATGCTGGATCATGAGCACTTGCTGAAAAACCAGCGGCAGTGAGCACAGAGGCAAAACGCTCAAACCAGGCGCGGGGGGCTTGCTTAAGGCCATAGAGAGAGCGACGAAGACGACATACCATGCCATCAGGAACAGAATACCCAGGTGGTGGCTGCATGTACACCTCCTCATGCAGCTCACCATTAAGAAAGGCATTCTTAACATCAAGCTGAGATATAGACCAGTGGCGTGCAGAGGCAACGACAAGAAGTGTACGAACAGTGGTCATATGGGCCACATGAGCAAAAGTCTCGTCATAATCACGACCATGCTCCTGCTGAAAACCACGAGCCACAAGACGAGCTTTGTGACGCTCAAGAGAACCATCAGAGCGAGTCTTAACCTTGTAGACCCACTTACAAGTGATGGGACGGACTCCGGGAGGAAGAGAAACAAGATCCCAGGTACCAGTGCGTTCAAAAGCAGCAATCTCCTCTGCCATCGCAAACTGCCATTCAGGATGAACAACAGCCTGACGATAAGAAGTCGGCTCAAGAACAGCAGCACCAGCGGTGGGAAATCCAAAGCGATCAACAGGCGGACGAGGACGAGAACGCAAGCCATAAGTAGGCTGAGAGGAAGATGATGACTCATCCACAGAGGCATCCACAGGTCGTGAACGACGAGTGTAATGCTGAGGAAAAGATGGAACAATAGGAGGAATCGCCAAGGTAGAATCGGGGGGTGGCGACGAAGAAGTCACTGGAGATGAAGGTGTAGAATCCGGTGACATGCTAGGCGAGGAGATAGGGGAAGATGGTGGCTGCAAATCGACTAGAGGTGGAGAAGCAGAGGGAGTGGAACGAATAGGCATAGGCTCGACGGGGGTGATAGGTGAGTCAAGAAAAGTGAGGAAAGAGATATCCTCCACTGAAAAAGTCGAGGAAGATGGGCGTGGGTAGAAGGGACGAGACTCATCAGAAGTCACGTCTCGAGAGATACGCATCCGACGACCGATGGGATCCCAACAACGATAGCCCTTATGCTCATCACTGTAGCCTAAGAAGACACTCAACAGACTGAGCGGTCAGTTTGGTGCGTTCGCGAGGGGCAAGAAGAACATAGCAAACACAACCAAACAAGCGAAGCATCGAATAATCGGGAGAACGATCAAAAAGACGCTTGAAAGGAACACCACCCTGTAGAGCAGCGGAAGGCTGTATATTGATAAGATAGGTGGAGGTGGAGACGGCCTCAGCCCAAAAATGAGGCGGGAGAGAGGTAGCAATCATCAATGCACGAGCCGTCTCAAGAAGATGTCGATGCTTTCGCTCAGCCACACCATTCCGAGCATGAGCACCAGGACAAGAGAATTGAGAGAGAGTTCCTTGCTCAGCAAGAACACCACGCAACATCTTAGAGATATACTCGCCAGCGGAGTCAGCAGGAAAAACACGAATGGGTGAAGAGAACTGAGTATGAACCATGGCAGCAAAACGCTTATAAATAGACAACATCTCACTACGAGAAGTCATGAAATAAAGCCATGTGTAACGAGAGAAATCATCTATGAAAATAATAGTATTTATGACCACCTTTCGAAGCGAAAGGAGCCGGACCCCATACATCAGAATGGACTAAATCAAAAGGACGCTTAGACACTGACTCACTATGTGAATATGGTAACTGAATCTGCTTGCCAAGACGACAACCCTGACACTCTGAAGAGACATCTCCCGAGACAGACCCCAGAAGACCTCGACGAACTAAAGACGACAACCGAGAACCACACAGATGACCAAGTCGATGATGCCACTGCTTGAAGGAACCAGTAACGGAGGCGACTGAAGCGGAGGAACTGGCGATGGTGGTGGTAGCGGAAGGAACATGAAGCCAGTCCAACTCCCAAAGACCTTGAGAATCACGGCGGCGAGGGCCAGCCCCAACCAGAGTGTGCGTGCGACGGTCTTGGACAAAACAAGAGTCAACGTCAAGGATGACGCGACAACCAGAATCAGTAAGTTGACCTGCAGAAAACAGATTCATGGTAAGTCGAGGAACATGAGCAACATTAGGAACATAATGAGGAAAGATTGCCTCTACTAGCAACAGAAAGTGGAGTACCATCAGCAGTGAAGACATGAACAGGAGAATCTAGCGATCGAAGAGAGGACAAAGTGGAAGAATGAGAAGACATATGAAAAGAAGCTCCAGAGTCCAGAACCCATGGGGATGTACCTGACTGTGTAGAGGGGATTGCTCAGTGCGGGAAGCATCAGTCACAGAATCAGCAGTACCCGTCGAGAAGAACCTGAAGCCGCGAGCAGACGCTTAAGTCCTAGAATATCCTGCTCAGTCAAAGCAATGGCTAAAGCTGTCGAGGTAGATGACGAAGTCCCTGAAGATGATGATCGCGCCTTGCGCAGGTGTTTCCACTTCGTGTAGCACTGGAACTCAATATGACCATCATTGTTGCAGTAGTCACAATGTGGATGGGGGCGACCTGAGCCTCCAGAAGGAGTGGGCAAGAGCGGCGGAGCACTCGAGCGAGAAGGGGTCGGTGCAGCAGGTGGAGTGGAAGAAGCCCGAGTAGCGAGCACAGAGGGAACCTCCAGCAAACCAGCACCACGTAAGCGAGTCTCCTCAGCACGAATCTTTGAAAGCGCCTCCATGAGAGAAATACGACCACGAGCAAACAACTGAGCACGCCGGGGCTCAAACTCCTTACGGAGCCGAGACAGGAACTCGTAGACGCGATGAAACTCCAAATTGGCCTGGACAGCTTGGCAATAGGGGCAAGAACGACAACCAGCACTGCGGAGAGAATCGAGCTGGCGCCAGATAGCAGAACTCTGTGCATAGAAGTCATCAACAGTAGAGTCACCCTGCTGAAGAGCATGCTCCTGACGGACCACAGAAAGGTATAAGGCATCACCAGAGGGCTCATAGCGCTGACGAAGACGGGTCCACATCTCAAAGACAGTAGGAAGACCCAGAAACACAGAAGCAAACTGAGGCAGAACACTAGCAGTGAGAACAGCTGCAGCACGAGCATCATCATCAAGCCACTGGGTGTAAACAGACAGAGCACCATGATACGTCTGAAGAGCCTCCTCATAAGCTAAAACCCTCTCATCATAAGCACGATCAGCAGCCTCATCAGCAAGCTTAGCCGCATCCTTGGCGGCCTGATTAGCATTCGTAGGAAGAACCAGTGGAGTCGGCGGAGTAGGGGCAACCGGAGGAACCTGACATGGCGGACAGCAGACCTCGCCAGAAAGAACACCCCAAAGACGGATGCCACGCATGTGAATGCGCATAAAGCCAGTGAACTCGGTGTAGTTAGTACCATCAAAGATCACCGGACAGCGAGGGACAGCAACATAGCCCGATGCAGCAGACATTTTTTTATCAACAGAATCTGACGAGAGAGCTTCCAATCGGGATAGGATCGGGGAGCGGAAGGCAGTCGATCGACTGAAGACCCACAGCAGCCGGGGTCGAAATCAGCAGCAGGCGGGGCCGGCTGGAGCAGGGCCTGCGGGAGTCCAGGGCCTGCGGCAAGGGAGTGATCAGGGCCTGCGGGACAAGATCGATCGGCGCCGGCTGGAGCAGGGGTTCGATCGGGAGGTATCGATCAGGGACCTGCGGGACGAGATCGAAGCCGGCGGGAGCAGGAGATTGATCGGGGGCCTGCGAGACGAGATCGAGTGGGGACGCTTCGAGCGGCCCGATTGGAGAGCGATCGGGATGTAGAGGCAGATCAAACGCACGAGTTGCAGTGTGCAAAAAATTGACCTAGCTCTAATACCAAGACACTGTCGAGACGAGCTTCAAGTCGTAGCACATTTATAGCGGCATCATCTTTGACGAGTGACTTGGTGGGGTCCAGACCTAGTTCAATTCGTTCTGTTTCTTGCTCGAAGTTCTGACAGAACTCTGCACAAAAGAAAAAAAAATGATGAGTCAGTAGCGACATGGTCTCCGAAGCTCTTGAGAATTCACTCAGATGAAAAAGGATACCTTCAAGCATGATGTACATCTTCTTTGCAAGGCCCCCAAGTATTCCTCCAGCTCATCCCTCTTTCGGGTGAGTTGGTCCACCTTGTCAGCCAAGAAAATTTTCTCCTCCTTCAGCTGAGCGGCCTCCTTCTTCACCTCCTCAATGACAGTCTTCAGGGCCGCATTCTCCTCTTCGAGTTTGCCGACTGAAGCTAGCTTTTTCTCAGCCGCTTCAGTCTTCTCTCGTGCCACTTTCTGCGCCCCCGCGAGTTTGTTGTCCTTCCTCTCGAACGCCTGCTTCATAGTGTCTAAAGAAATAACATTCTTCAGTCGTGCTTGGAGTTGACGGTTTTCACTACGCACATCTGTTAGAGTGGAATCACTCGGTTCAAAGGACAGAAAAGAAGAAATGACAAAGCACACAGTCAACGAAGTGTTACCTCCCATGGTCTTCACCTCCTCCTGAGCCTGCTTCAAGTTCTTCTTGGCAAGTTCTAGGTCCAGTTGGAGTTGGATCTTCTCCTTCTCCAGAGCAACATACTGAATCCCAAGTTCACAAGATTTCAGAGATAAACAAAAAGACAATTCAGTCGACGAAGAGAAAGACTCTCGAAAGTATTTCCTCTACATTCGAGTGGAGAAGAGCAAATCCAGATTGCTATTATCAAAAGTGTTCTAAGATCACCGCCGAATCAAACATTCGACGGCGGTCTCGGGGACTACACCCAGTGGGTGCACTCAGTGTGCCCCCACTGGACCAATTTTCCACTTGGTACGGCCTGCCTGGCCCGAGTGGAGGAGGAAAAAAAAGGAAAAAGAGAAAACAGCTTGTTCTTAGACCCCCGCCGAATCAAGCATTTGACGGCGGTCTCGGGGACTACACCCAGTGGGTGCACTCAGCGTGCCCCCACTGGATAAGTTTCCACTCGGTACGCCCTGACCGATTCGAGTGAAGAGCTCCAAGCAAAAAATATTCTAAGACCCCCGCCGAATCAAACATTCGACGGCGGTCTCGGGGACTACACCCAGTGGGTGCACACAACGTGCCCCCACTAGATCGATTCCCCACTCGGCGCGGCCTGACCGTTTCGAGTGGATGGAATACATAATAAAAAGAAAACACCCAGTGGGTGTACAGATTCAACAGAATCAATACGGAGAAAATCCAATCGGAAATCAACTTACTATCGCACTTACTTGGACATTTGCTTGAAGGGCTGTGTTGGCGTCATAAGCTAACTTGCTGCTCTCATACACCTCCTTCAGGCGCTGCATCATCAAACCGGCCTAGATCATAGCCTCCTTGGCAGCTCCTGATTGGTCCTCTGGGACATGGTGCAGAGTGAACGCGCTTGACGCAGGAGTTGGTGGCGCAGCTGGAGGGATCAACACTTGTGGTTGCGCAGTTGGACCTGAGGCTTGAGCAGTCGACACTAGAGGCTGGGCAGTCGACAGAGGGTCGACGAAGGAAACACCAACTCTAGACGAACCACCTGGCTCTTGAAGAACAGGTTCAGCCGGCGTGTGAGTCGTCTGGCCTGAAGGCACTCTCTTGGTGAAGCTTCGAGAGGTAACCGAGGCCCTGCCCCTTCCTCCTGTGCTCCTCGGAGGCTCCTCCTTGTCATCATCTGGGAGGTGGATAATGTCTGTTGGTGTTGCGGTCACTTGACAGAAATATTTCAGCCGACCATCAGGACAAATTAGCAAGACAAAGTAGAATGTGAGTTGGCCATACCTGCCTGAGAAGTGGTTGCGTCCTCAGTATCCACTTCAGCATGCTCATCGTCAATCTCCATGTGGGACGTTGCAGAGGTAGCAGCGCTGGAGTTCATAATTCCACTCGGTCAGCAGAAGCACGAAGGGCCACATCCAAAAGATAGAAAGTGAAGAGAAGAAAGATACAAATGATACTCATGTTGAAGCAATGGGAGCGGTAACCTTGTTCCTGGGTAAAGCCTTCCGAGGTTTTGGCGCGGCGGTCTTGAGCTGCTTTGCGGTCTTCTCGTCCGGAACAGGAGTGGTCGTCCGAGTGCGCTTGGGGTTCCTGCCACTCGACGCCGGGACCTTGCTCTGGCCTATGCTACGGTCTTGGTTCGCCTTAGAACGGCGTTCAGTGCGAGGAGGTGACTCAACCTCTTCACTGCCGTCCGAGCCTTCACTGTCATCTTCGCTGTCGTCGGCATAGTCCATGTCAGCACTGCCGCCGTCGCTCTCCATTCCTTCAACGGGTTGCTCACCATTCGGTACAGGTGAATTAGTGAACACCTGCAGAACACGAATGTCAAAGTCGGTTGATCTCCAATTCAGTTGCATATCTAAAGCAAAAGATAAAACACTCGACAAGTTATGTCTCACCTCTCCTGGAAGGTGCTCAGCGTCGAATGGCAGGATCCGTTTTGCTCCACGCGGATTGTCCTTGTTTCCAGTAATGCTCCGAAGCCACTATGCCACTGTCTCCTCTTTGACATCCTTCGGGTGGGTCTGAGCGGCGTCGTCTGCACCTGAGTACAGCCACATGGGGTGGTCGTGAGCTTGCAAGGGCTGTATGCGTCGACTGAGAAACACTTCCAACAAGTCCATGCCTGTCATTCCGCCCCGAATCAGTTCAATGATTGCATCAACCAAGATGGCCACCTCACCCTTCTCCTCTTCTACGGTCAACGAACGAGGGGCGCGGAGTCTGCGCGGAGTCTCTCCAGGGAGAAAGGGGGAAGACCAGTCGACGCACCCAGAGTAGGGACATCTTTGCAATAAAACCAGGTCGACTGCAACCCCCTAACTGACTCGGGAAAAGTCATGGGAGGGAAAGAGCTCCTACCCCTCATTTGGACACCCAAACCTCACACACATTTGGACCATGTGGGTTCTCTCATCAGTCGGATTGGCTTTCTTAACCGACTGAGATCGGCAGGTGAAGATATGTTTGAATAACCCCCAATGTGGGTGGCATCCCAGGAAGTTCTCACACATCAAAACGTAGGCAGCAAGATATGAGATGGTGTTTGGAGGAAAGTGATGGATTTGCGCGCCGAAAAAGTTCAAGAAACCATGGAAGAATGGATGGGGAGGAAGAGAAAACCTCTCTCCACATGGGTGAGGAGAAGAACTCGCTCGCCGTCGCGCGGCACGGGCTCAATCTCCCCCTCTGGCAACCTCCAAGATCCGGGAGCTATCAGGCCATCGACGGCGAGCCCCTCGAGATCCTCCGCTGTGACCGTCGAGCGCAACCAGTCCCCCTGGATCCATCCAGGCGGCAGTGCGGCTTTGGAAGTCGACCCCTTCTTGCCCTTGCCCGTCTTCTTAGCGCGCTCCAGCGCCTTCGTCTTGTCTTTCGCCATCTCCGTGGTGGCCGACGGGAGCGAGCGGTGCGGCGCTGCGCTACAGTGGGCAGAGCAGAGAGGCGAGGAAGAAAGGGGAAAAGTGGTGGGCACTATTGCACGCCTCGGCCGCATCACCCTTTATACCCGTGCGTCCGAGTGACTGACCTGTAGGCCCGCGCAATCTCAGCGCATCCCACAACCGGCGCTGGTCCGATACGTGCGAAAAAGGCGGAGCGAAGATCGAGGAGTCCCTCCCTGTTTGTTTCGTTAACCGCGCCGCAGCCAACCCGCGCTCTTCTCCAAAAAATTTCGATCACATCAGGGGATACACAAATCCAATCTGCTCAGTGCTATGCTGTTTATTTCACTCGGATATTGAAGAAGCCAGAATCGATCGAGGTGATTGACGGAGGATTTAACGACTTGCATACTTTCAAACCTCCAAGAAGGTGTCTTAGAGGCATTGAGTCGGGTCGAAATCAACTTCAATCCTTCTTCACTCGGTCCTTGATCCATCCGGGAGCTAATGATGATGACATGTACCTAGGGTAGGGTCGTGAGCCTGACCTATATGCCCTACCCAAGGACACCACATAAGAAGCCAAGGTCTACGAAGATACTGACTGGAATCATCACATAGTGTAATCCACGACAGTAGATCCACTCGGATACCCCAATTCCACTCGACCGTCATCATTCACTCGGAGTACAAGAAGCCACTCGAAGCACAGAAGACCTAGGGTCACCTCTAGATAGCAACGGTCGGTCATTCACCCCGCCGTCTTAAAGATCATTAAACGCGGGTGTTAGTTCGTGACATTATACTCTCACTGAACCCTTGCGTAACTGAGGGCTGCGAGGGGTCGGCGTACTCTATATAAGCCACCCCTCCCCTCTTGCACAAGGGTTCCCCTGTAACTCAACACTCCAATCAACAGAGCCTCCACGACACCAGAGACGTAGGGCTGTTACCTCCTCCGAGAGGGGCCTGAACTCGTAAATCCGAGTGTACAACCTCGCCGTAGCTAGGCACTGCCCTCTCCTACGTACCTCCCATCTCTACTGTCAGATCCGTTCCCACGACACTTGCCCCGCGGATTCCCCTGTCGCGCCCACCGGTTGGCCGCTTCGCCCAACTTGGCTGCCATGGCCGCAACCAACCCTGGCTTGGGCAGCAGCACCTCTGCACCAACCACGACAACCTCCAGCTCTGCTGTCAAGCTCGTTGCCTCGTCACCTTCGCCGTCTGCACCCCCCATGCTGATTGCACCGACGCGTGATCTGGGGTTGTGGTCCTCCGACGTGTTTGTGCACAGCATAGCCATGCGTGCTCGTCATGGGATTATTTAGCCGAACTGCCGCCGCCACTGATGTTGCCTCTTATCTCCCTGTCTCTGCTACCCTCCCCTGCTCGTGCTGCACTCCGCAACCCCACATGGTGTGCTGCGATACATGATGAGTTCAATGCATTGCAGGCTAACTGCACATAGATACTTGTGCCTCGTCCTTGTGGCGCCAACATCGCCACCGGCAAGTGGGTATATCTGCACAAGCTTAATAGATGGCTCTTTGGGTAGCAAGCTCACAGGGTTGTACGTGGCTTCACACAACATGCTGGTGTGGACTTTGGTGAGACCTTCGGTCCCGTGTGCGTCTCGCCATTGGCCGGTATACCAGCTTGATGTCTCCAATGCCTTTCTGAATCGGGCACAAGCTTAAACCCAAGGCCTCGGCTGCCTCTGGAGATCTCGTGTCTGATGCTACCTTCTACCGAAGTATTGCAAGAGCTCTTCTTTTTTTTTTTTGCGAAAAGAAAGGATTGTATTAATCAAGGAAGATTGTTACAATCCTTGTTGCAAGAGCCTTCAATATCTCACCTTGACACGACGGGACATTGCATATTGTTCAGAAAATTTGTTTGCACATGCATGCTCCACGAGATGCACACTGGGGGGTGAGATTGCTTCGCAATCTTCGTAGCACTACATCTCACGTCTTCAGCTTACTGGTAGCTCCTCTACCGCCAATGCCGCCTAGCACGGTGCTGATCGGGCCGGCTGCCTGGATACTCGCCACTCTACATCTTTTTTTTTGCGTCCATGTCAGCGACTTTGGTGTCATGGTCCTCCAAATGACAACCCACGGTTTAACGTTCTAGTGCCGAAGAAGAATATCGAGCGGTCCCCAATGCCGTGGCAGAGTGTTGTTGGCTTCGTCAACTACTTGGTGAGCTCCACTGCACCATCGACAAGGCCTCTGTGATGTTTTGTGACAGTGTCTATGTGATCACATGTGGGGGGTGTTAAGAATATTAGCGTATCACATGTGATCACGTAGGATCGTTTCCTTCCTAACTAACTCTCCTGGTCTATCTCTTCTTTTAATTGCGAGATATGAACTTGGAGGACAAATCTAGGCCTCTGTACTGTGTATATATGTCCCCAACATACATGAATACGATTAGCTGCACATTTTCTAAATGTTCCGAATCTACAGCCAGCATTATGCTATATGTGTATAACCACCATATCGAGACACCAGTTGGATATAGAAAAAGTTTCACCTAGAGAACACGAGAAAATACATGCAGTGTCATATTGGTACGTGGAGTACTACTACAGCAACAGAACCTTTTGTCCCAACCAAGTTGGAGTAGGCTAGAGATGAAACCTAACAGAAACCTGTGAGAACCTAGAAGAGAAAAGAGAAAGTACAAGTAAACAAAGTAAATGTACCGTATATTAGAGGAGAAAATTGCAAGCTAGAGTTTCTTTTTCTCTGGCGGTAGTAATGTGATCAGAACCTGCCACCTAGCCTCATTAATCTTGTTTCAAATGGCAGTTTCTGAGATTGCAAAGATGTTATCAGCTTTAGACTTGTATTGGCAACGCGGTATCCAGTAGGAGTCAAGCTGCATCTCTGCAAACTATTCTCATTCAGCTTAATTTGGAAGGTTAGGTTGAAATCGTGCTGCTCGAAGGCTTAGCACATCTCTGTTGGAACATTTTATTAGAATCTCTAGGTTCAACTTGTGCTTTATTGAGCTTTATGATTCCCCTTGTATTAAGGATTTCCTAAGTCCTAACTAGATGCTATGCCTTCTAGTTTTTTTTTCCGTTGATATATTCATTATGGTTGGGAAATGTAGTTAAATGCTGCTTCCGTTTTTCCTGCTTACTTTGTAGGAAGGATTTGCATTCTCACACTGCACAACATGCAAAGCTCAGTTCCATCTTCGAGTGGAAACTCTGGAAGATAACTCATGGCGCAAAATAAAGTTCCGGCTCTTCGTGGCAAGAGATGTTATACTTGGTTTTCTTGCAGTTCAAATTGTAAGCTCTAAGATTTGAAAATATTTCTTTTTTGATGCCTTTTCTTCATTAAATGAAATCCAATATCTTTGTTTCTAAAGATGCTCTTATTTAGTACTGTTGCACAACTGAGAATACTTATGCATAATAAGTCTGTATAATATAATTCAGAAAATGCCCCCCTGAGGCATTCAGAGTTACATTTTCCTACTTAAGTTAAACTATGAAAACACCAATCTATTGAATCTGGAATAGTAGTTGCATTATTCAAAATTTGCATATTTAGATCTTGAGTAAATTTGACGGAACTGCAGGTTTAATGTACAAATGATCACGAAATACAAATTGATACCACAGGTTTAATGTCAAACTAACACAAAATACAAATTGTTTTTTTGAACGGAGTTACTCTTATCATTGGCATTTCACTCTCCAAGCAATGTCAATGCACCTTTTATTTTGAGAATACACATACTGATGTACTATTAAAATATTAGGGCATTTTTTCAGTCCAAATTCAGGCAGGGGAAATAATTATTTGCATATATTTTCATTTTCTGCAGACTATTGCTATCATTAGTGCAGTTGCATACTTTCTAGACAGGGACGGAAGTTTCCGGAATAGTTTCAGTGATGGTTGGGATCGTATCTTGTCAAAGCATCCAATACCGTTCTACTACTGCATAGGTATTGGAATAACACCTTTCTGTCATAATGATGCATATGTACCATTTATAGTAGTCAGCAAAACTTTTGGTTACAGCAACATAAAACTGCTGTTATTGAATTAACCTAAGGTTTTATCTGTTGATGTTCAAGGGGTTGTGGTTTTCTTTGTGCTGCTTGGATTTTTCGGGTTGATAGTGCACTGCTCATCCTTGAACGACAACCAAGATCCGTGCTTAGCTGGGTGCCGGAACTGCTGCTATGGTTGGGGCATCCTGGACTGTCTCCCTGCTTCTTTGGAGGCCTGCTTTGCCCTGGTGGTGCTCTTCATCGTTGTGTTCGCTATCCTTGGGATTGCATACGGCTTCCTCGCGGCGACTATGGCCGTCCAGAGGATCTGGCAGAGACATTATCACATCCTGACGAAAAGAGAGCTCACAAAGGCAAGAGGCTGCCTCACACTGGTCGAGCTATTTCCCCGGGGCAGCATCATTCTTTCAGATTATGAATTCGGTTTCATTCTTTTGCGCATGCAGGAATACGTAGTGGAAGATCTGCATGGCAGCTACTCGGCCCCGAAGCTTGAGCCAGAGCATGAGGAGCGGCTGAAAATGCTGAAGCTACTGTAGGTGGCCCATCCGCATCAAGACCACTGTAAATCCCGCCTGTATTGCTGTGGGCCGAAAGAGTGTTTGGTGAGTTGGATCGACTGTGAAAGAAAATGCTGACGCGATTGAAACTTGTAGCTTTCTGAATTTGGTCCATGCACCTGGTTCTGATCTACTAGTTTTCTTATTCCACTACCTTGCTGTTGCACACATCACAGTTTTATGCTCCATACATCTTTCACAACAAAATATGTAAGTTTGAGGCTGGTCTGAAAGTCAGCGAAGACGGTTCTCGGGAGGCCTTTGATGAAGACATAGGCAAACTGCGACGCGGTCGGCGCGTGGAGAACACGAACTCACCGGGAAACACGCTCGCGGCTGAAGCGAAGATCGATTTCCACGTGCTTGGTGAGTTGGTGCTGAACGAGATTGCTTGACATATACTGTACATGGCGGTCATGTTGTCACACGTAGCTATACATGGCGTTCACGTTGTCACATGTGGCGAGGCGGCGGCTGACGAATCTTGGTGAGAAGTTGCCGAAGCCACACAGCCTCAACGACAGGCGTTGGCATGCCCTTGTACTCCACCTTGGTGCTCGATCGTGAGACAATGTTCTGGCATTTCGACGACCAGCTGACGTGGTTGGAGCCGAGGAACACGTGGCGTGGCGGCAGCCGACGAATCTTAGTGAGAAGTTGCCGAAGCCACACAGCCTCAACGATGGGCGTTGGCAATGCCCTTGTACTCCACCTCAGTGCTCGATCGTGAGACAATGTTCTGGCATTTCGACGACCAGCTGGCGTGGTTGGAGCCGAGGAACACCGCAAAGCCAGACGTAGATTTGAGGGTGTCTGGGCACCCGGCCCAATCCGCGTCCTAGTACGACGTCAAATTGCCATCGGACGACCGAAATAATTGACAGGCCAAGGCGTGTGGTCCCATGAACATAGCGAAGAACCCGCTTCACCATCTGGTAGTGGGCTTCCCCGTGATCATGAACAGACAACATTGTTGAACAGCGAAAGATATATTGGGGAGACCGAGGGTGAGGTACTGGAGAGCCCCGGGGAGACTACGATAGAGTGAGGATCATGGAAAGGACACCATCGGTAGAGGATAATTTTGCATTGATGCCGATGGGTGTAGAGACCAACTTACAGTTTAACATCACCGTGATGATCTAAAACGTCTAGGGGGTATTGTTCTTGAGAAAGCTGGAGACCGGTACTATTGTGGTGCATTGATCCCAAGAAAGTGGTGGAGAGAATCCATATCGGTCATGGCGAATTCAGGGTGCAGCAAGGTGGTGATTGATTTCAGAAAGGTGGAAGAGCCGACGGTGAGAATTATGTCATCTACTTGTAGTAGGAGGTATGCGGTGTCGCGGACTCGATGAAGCAAAAACAACAGTTGGTACAGTCCAATGCCCCCTTGTTTTTTTTAACCGAAAACCGTAGAACAATCGTTCTACGGTATATATATTAAAAGCATAAAATATTTACAAAAGTCTCAAACATTACAAACTGTTCAACCTACCCAACTCCAGTCCTAGTAAAACCTTGAGGCAACATGAGAATTATGCTAAGAACTGATCAATCCAACTAGAAAGTCTATCTGAAAACTTGTCCTTGATCCTATGCTTAATCAAAATCATATCTGCCCGAAAGGAAGCTCTCCAAGAGAGGACTGAAGCCGGGGTAGCCTTGAAAACCACTCCATTTCGCTGCATCCAAATGTTCCAGCAGCCCATTATGATAACTTCCATAGCAATGGGGGTGGAGAGGGCTTGAATGGATAAACTGACTTCATCAAACATTGAGATTCCTCCGTTTCTCTGACCAAGAATGATGCTCCAGCAGTTGAGAGCAAAATCACAGTCCCAAAAGAGATGCATTGAAGTTTTCATGGAGTGTGTATGACAAAGCACACATTCATAGGAAGGTAGGTAAAAAGATTTTCTTTCAAGCAAATTCCTAGAATCCAGTCTGTCATGAAGCAAAAGCCAAAAGAAAATCTTGTATCTGAGCATAGCAGCACACTTCCAAATTTGTTTGAAGATGGGAGGAGCCAGTTCCCCAGCAATCAATTCTCTGTACATCTTGATGGAAGAATAAGGTGTGCCCCAAGGGTACAATGCCCCCTTGTGTTTTAGATATTGTTGTCAGAAACATTGAGGGACTATTTTGTTTGCTAGTGCACACAGAGAGAAAATAGTCCCTTGAGTTTCGAGAACATTGCTATAATCTTCAGAGAAGAAGTTTGCTATAAACTTCCGAGAGTGTTATCTGAGCTGCAAAGAAGATTGATGAGCTTCGAGGAGTTGCAACCGAGAACAATGTGTGTCGGAGTTGGCCTAAAAATGTTGCTCACGTGGAGCAATTTATACGCGAGGCGTCCAATAGAAAATGATTGAAGCCGAGAAGAATGAAGACGAAGTAAAGACATATCATTTATTCCATTGTTTTATTTCCTTCTTTTGAGTCATATGACCACCGTATGATTAAGAGGGGTTCAAGTATCTCCAGACTTTTGTCTATTGTGATGCTCAACTGAAACTTATTCCATGTGAGTCGATAGAAATATCTTCGTGTGCTGAGATATTTACTCGCGTGCCAGATGTTCTTCTGGGCTGCAAGAGAAATGCTCTAGTAGAGGAGTCAGCTTTACTTGTTCCTCAAGTAAAATTGTCGAGTGCGTTTGAAATCCGACCGTTGGAAACGTGTCGGTTGACTATTGGATTGGCTCCAGGCCCTTGTTGCATTTCCTCTCCAGAATTGTTATGGCTATAAATAGCCAGCCCGCACCAACCGAGATGGTTGGCTGCTGTCTAGGCTGGTTTTCCGGGACATAAAATCCCAGCACATGATCCTTGTGTCATCATCAACCACAGGATTACTGTTGCTGGTGGACACTTCCTTGATACAGAATTCCAAACAGTTTACAAGAATTTGGGTACAAGACCATAAAGGTCCATTGAGTATAAAAATGATCTCTAGTGGTGGATGACAAAAGCGACTCGTCGATCTCCAACTTGATGGAACTCCATTCCCACAGGAACAGCTGACCTGGCTAACTTCTATCTCACGTGGCTACTATCTCCATTTCCTAGGTTGCGGGGTGTCTTCGTAGTTCTCCTCTCCGAATCGTAAATCTGGCCAAGACAATGGCCAGAGACAAGCCAGTGAGTACGTTTGAATGTATTCGCAAACATCATGAACAAAAGATATAATAAAAGCATGCAACTAATTTTTAAGTATATTCTACCATGCCATGATAAGAATTTAATGCTATCATGTGAAGTATTATATATGCACAATTAATAAAGGTTGTCAACTAATATCAGTAAGGTATAAGTAAATCATAATGTTGCATAGAAATTTAAATTCGGGCTTCGGGAGATAGAACTGTCCCAAAGGAACCCAAAAGAAAAAGGTAAAAGAATATCATAGTTGGGTGTCTTCGTGATGCCACACAAGGGGCTTTACTTCAAATGAAATCAAAGGAAAAGGGAATTCTAGGCAGTAGAACCGCCTGCTGAATTCCAAAAAGAAAATAATATATGTGCCAGTCGGGCATCTGAAACGACACCTCGAAAGGTCTTGAATATAAATGCCACAATCGGGTGTCTTAAGTGACGCCTCATAAAGGGATTATAAGAAAATAAAAACACGAGTATCCAAGTGGTAAAACCTTCCCAAAGATACTCAACATTTAATATAAGAGAAAGGGTTAGTCCATAATAACATTAGTGATCACAATCTTCCATCGTAAATCATAATCAATTTCTGATTTAGTTGCTTTTCCTCTGAAGATCGACACTAAGACTGACACTTGACCCATCCAAGACTGTAGTCCTTAACTGTGGACACGACTATTCAAATAGGTTTTATACTCTCCAGAGGTTGTACTCTTTACCCACAAGTAAAGGATTTCTTTAGCCAGCACCGAGACGCTGACTAATTCCCATTACAACCTTTGGGTTGAAAACACACCTGACCAGCACACACCAGCTTAACTTTCCTGATGCCAGGAATCACCCAAAGCATCACTCAAGAAAAACTCTAAGACGGAGAGGTCACAACCTTGCATGGGATCACAATTTATACCGTGCGCTAACGAAGGGGTGCCCCCCCTCTCGGCCTCAGCTGAATACACCCATGCTCCCTAACCCGATGACTGACATTATTCCTGGAACCAGGAAACCCTCATCGCGGCCCTCTGTATGGTGTGTGCGGGAAAGGGGTTAACAACTTACCGAACCATACCCTACCTGTGGGAGGGACATATGGTAGCACGAATCAAGTATGGGGGTTACAGAGCAAGACTCGATCTACGGTCTACTCAGCAGGTTTATAGTTTCCTGCAATGATTAGCACAATATATCTCCTTAGTGGTACCCAACAGGGTCATCATCTGGCATGTCCCAACATGCCCTCACTAATCATTCTCGTCACAACGAGATTTCTGCCTTACGGCTACTTTCACTAGTGACAATTTTTTTCCTATATGTTAGTCAGAATAGGCATAGGAATGTGTGGCACAATTATTTCATGTTTAGGTGCAGTCAAATACGGACAAGGAATCACATATGCATGATGATCTATGTGCAAATTTCATATGAGCTAACATAGGCCTGTTTCAAAAATTCTAGCAAGCAATCATCATATTAAGTCTTCAAAATGCTTGCCTTAATGATGTAGAAGAGTTGGGTGCACTCCAAAATTTTGTAAAAAATATCTTCCCTCCATTTTCCTAATTTTGAAATAATGAAGTTACCACATAATTCGAAAACAGTACATAAAAATTGTTTGAATTTTTTTTGAAATAAATACTAAAATAAACTAGATGAAATTTGAGAGATAACAAAAAGAATCAATTTATTTGGAGTTATGGTTTAAAAACTAGAGACAGTCAAAGTTGGGTCAAATTTCTATTTTAAATAAAAACATAAAGAGAAACGCTTCGGCAGCGAATACGCTTACGAGAGGTGGATGCATACTATTCGAAATACACCATCACTCGACGGCTCAGGCACGGCCTAGTCACTGACACGTAGGGCCTTCGGTTGGGTTTGACCCTGGTCAAACCGGCCTTCTCCCTCCTCCGGCCGAGAGGAGGAGGGGCTCCCGACGATCCTCGTTGGCGATTGGGGGCATGGCGACGGAAGAAGACCACACCATCATTCCCAGGGACTCGTAGCGGTCAGGTGGAGGTGCGCTATGGTCTCTGGGAGGGACGTAGCCGCCAGCGGAGAGCTCTCCCGAGATGCTCCGGGGGAGCCAAACGGGGGATTTTGCCTATGACAGTTCCCGGAAAAAATTGATGAGTGGGGTGTGTTAGAGGGACCACAAAGAGTCTAATGGTAGAGATTGTTGGGTTACGTAGCATGCAATTTCAAAAAAATTCCTACGCTCACGCACGATCTATCAAGGAGATGCATAACAACGAGGGGGAGAGGGTGTCTACGTACCCTCATAGATCGTAAGCGGAAGCGTTTCACAACGTGGTCGATGTAGTCGAACTTTCTTCGCGATCCACCGACCGAGTACTGAACGTACGACACCTTCGAGTTTTGCACACGTTCAGCTCGGTGACGTGCCTCGCCTTCTTGATCCAACAAGTTGTCGAGGTAGTAGATGAGTTCCGTCAGCACGACACCATGGTGACGGTGATGGTGAAGTGATCCTCACAGGGTTTCGCATAAGCACTACGAAAATATGACCCGAGGGTGTAAACGATGGAGGGGGGCGCCACGCACGGCTAACAATTGATCTGGTGTGTGCTAGGCGCCCTCTTCCTCATATATATAGGTGGGAGGGAGAGGGGAGAGGCCAAGGGGCGCCCCAAGTGGGGCCGAATCCCACTTGGGCTCCTGCCCTGGTTTGGCCCCCCTTTCCTTGTATAGGCGCCAGGGGAAGGAAGAGGAAGATGTCGCCCCTCTTTCCTTTCTCCCTTGAGGAGGGGAAGGAAGGAGGGACTTGCTCTCCCCCACCTTTTCTTTCTCTAGGGCTGGTCGGCCTGGTGGAGGGGCGCACCAGCGCCTTGTGGGCTGGTTTGTCCCTTCCTTTGGCCCATTAAGCCCATATCTTTGCCGGGGGTGCCCGGAACCCCTTCCGGTGACCCGATATGTACCCGGTGCCCTCCGAAACACTTTCGGTGTGCGAATACCATTGTCCTATATATCAATCTTTACCTCTCAACCATTTCGAGACATCTCATCATGTCTGTGATCTCATCCGGGACTCTGAACAACATTCGGTCACCAAAACACAAAACTCATATAATACTATATCGTCATTGAACGTTAAGCGTGCGGACCCTACGGGTTCGAGAACTTTGTAGACATGACCGAGACACCTCTCCGGTCAATAACCAATTGCGGAACCTGGATGCTCATATTGGCTCCTACATATTCTACAAAGATCTTTATCGGTCGAACCGTTTTGACAACATACATTATTCCCTTTGTCTATAGGTATGTTACTTTCCCGAGATTCGATCGGCGGTATCTTCATACCTAGTTCAATCTCGTTACCGGCAAGTCTCTTTACTCGATCCATAATACATCATCCTGTAACTAACTCATTAGTCACTTTGCTTGCAAGGCTTCTTATGACGTGTATTACCGAGAGGGCCCAGAGATACCTCTCTAATACTCGGAGTGACAAATCCTGATCTGGATCTATGCCAACCCAACAAACACCTTCGGAGATACCTGTAGAGCATCTTCATAATCACCCAGTTACGTTGTGACGTTTGATAGCACACAAGGCATTCCTTCAGTATTCGGGAGTTGCGTAATCTCATAGTCAAAGGAATATGTACTTGACATGAAGAAATCAATAGCAATAAAACTAAACGATCATTATGCTAAGCTAACAGATGGGTCTTGTCCATCACATCATTGTCCTAATGATGTGATCTCGTTCATCAAATGACAACACATGTCTATGGTTAGGAAACTTAACCATCTTTGATTAACGAGCTAGTCTAGAGGCTTACTAGGGACACGGTGTTTTGTCTATGTATCCACACATGTATCAAGTTTCCGGTTAATACAATTCTAGCATGAATAATAAACATTTATCATGAAATAAGAAATATAAAATAACAACTTTATTATTGCCTCTAGGGCATATTTCCTTCAGTCTCCCACTTGCACTAGAGTCAATAATCTAGTTCACATCGCCATGTGATTTAATACCGATAGTTCACATCGTCATGTGATTGACACCCATAGTTTACATCACCATGTGACCAACACCCAAAGGTTTTACTAGAGTCAATAATCTAGTTCACATCACCATGTGATTAACACCCAAAGAGTATTAAGATGTGATCATGTTTTTCTTGTGAGAGAGGTTTAGTCAACGGGCCTGCCACATTCAGATCCGTATGTAATTTGCAAATTTCTATGTCTACAATGCTCTGCATGGAGCTACGCTAGCTAATTGCTCCCACGTTCAATACATATCTAGATTTAGACTTAGAGTCATTTGGATCAGTGTCAAAGCTTGCATCAACGTAACTCTTTATGACGAACTCTTTGTCACCTCCATAACCGAGAAACATTTCCTTAGTCCTCTTTAAGGTAACTTAGGATAATTTTGACCGTTGTCCAATGATCTACTCCTGGATCACTATTTTACCCCCTTGCCAAACTCATGGCAAGGCACACAACAGGTTTGGTACACAACATGGCATACTTTATAGAACCTATGGCTGAGGCAGATGGAATGACTTTCATTCTCTCTTTATCTTCTGCCGTGATCGGGTTTTGAGTCTTTACTCAACTTCACACCTTACAATACAGGCAAGAACTCCTTCTTTGACTGATCCATTTTGAGCTCCTTCAAAATCTTGTCAAGGTATGTACTAATTGAAAATCTTATCAAGCGTCTTGATCTATCTCTATAGATCTTGATGCCTAATATGTAAGCAGCTTCATCGAGGTCTTTCATTGAAAAATTCTTATTCAAGTATCCTTATATGCTATCTAGAAATTCTATATTATTTCCAATCAACAATATGTCATCCACATATAATATTAGAAATGCTACAGAGCTCCCACTCACTTTCTTGTAAATACATGCTTCATTGTAAGTCTGTATAAAACCATATGCTTTGATCACCTCATCAAAGCGTATATTCCAACTCCGAGATGCTTGCACCAGTCCATAGATGGATTGCTGGAGCTTGCACACCTTGTTAGCACCTTTAGGATCGACAAAACCTTCTGATTGCATCATATACAATTCTTCTTTAAGAAATACATTGAGGAATGCAGTTTTGACGTCCATTTGCTAGATTTCATAATCATAAAATGCGGCAATTGCTAACATGATTCAGACATACTTAAGCATCACTACGGGTGAGAAGGTCTCATCGTAGTCAACCCCTTGAACTTGTCGAAAACCTTTCGCGACAAGTCGAGCTTTGTAGACAGTAACATTACCGTCAGTGTCAGTCTTCTTCTTGAAGATACATTTATTCTCTATGGCTTGCCAATCATTGGGTAAGTCCACCAAAGTCCACACTTTGTTCTCATATGGATTCTGTCTCAGATCTCATGGCCTCAAGCCATTTATTGGTATCTGGGCTCATCATAGCTTCTTCATAATTCGAAGGTTAGTCATGGTGTAATAACATAACTTCCAGGACATGATTTCCATACCACTCTAGTGCGGATCGTGCTCTGGTTGACCTACGAAGTTCAGTAGTAACTTGATCCGAAGTTTCATGATCATTATCATTTGCTTAGTCTCTAGTTGATGCAGGCACCTCAAAAACGGTTTTATGGGATGTAGTATTCTCAATTTTGAGAGGAGGTACAATTACCTCATCAAGTTCTACTTTCCTCCCACTCGCTTCTTCAGAGAGAAACTCCTTCTCTAGAAAGGACCCACTCTCAGCAACAAAGATCTTGCCTTCGGATCTGTGATGAAAGGTGTACCCAATTGTTTCCTTAGGGTATCCTATGAAGACGCACTTTTTCGATTTGAATTTGATCTTATTAGGCTGAAGCCTTTTGACATAAGTGTTGCAACCCCAAATTTTAAGAAATGACAGCTGAGGTTTCTTGCTAAACCACAATTCATACGGTGTTGTCTCAACGGATTTAGACGGTGCCCTATTTAACATGAATGCGGCTGTCTCTAATGCATAAACCCAAAATGATAGTGGTAAATCGGTAAGAGACATCATATATCGCACCATATCTAATAAAGTGCGGTTACGACGTTCGGACACACCTATGACGTCCCCGATTCAATCGTACACTAACCATACACGCAAACGTGTATTATCAAGATCAGGGACTCACGGGAAGATATCACAACACAACTCTAAAAATAAAATAAGTCATACAAGCATCATATTACAAGCCAGGGGCCTCGAGGGATCGAATACAAGTGCTCGGTCATAGACGAGTCAGCGGAAGCAACAATATCTGAGTACAGACATAAGTTAAACAAGTTTGCCTTAAGAAGGCTAGCACAAACTGAGATACAGATCGAAAGAGGCGCAGGCCTCCTGCCTGAGATCCTCCTAAACTACTCCTGGTCGTCGTCAGCGGCCTACACATAGTAGTAGGCACCTCCAGTGTAGTAGGAGTCGTCGTCAACGGTGGCGTCTGGCTCCTGGGCTCCGGCATCTAGTTGCGACAACCAGGTAGAAGGGAAAGGGGAAAAAGAGGGAGAAAAACAATCGTGAGTACTCATCCAAAGTACTCGCAAGCAAGGAGCTACACTACATATGCATGGGTATATGTGTAAAGGGCCATATCGGTGGACTGAACTGCAGAATGCCAGAATAAGTGGGGGATAGCTAATCATGTCGAAGACTACGCTTCTGGCCACCTCCATCTTGCAGCATGTAGAAGAGAGTAGATGGTAAGTTCACCAAGTAGCATCGCATAGCATAATCCTACCCGGCAATCCCCCCCTCGCCGCCCTGTGAAAAAGCGATCACCGCGTTGTCTGTGGAACTTTTCTGGGTGTGTTTTATTAAGTATCCAGTTCTAGTTGTCATAAGGTCAAGGTACAACTCCGGGTTGTTCTTTTACCGAGGGACACGACTATTTGAATAGATCAACTTCCCTGCAGGGGTGCACCACATAACCCAACACGCTCGATCCCATTTGGCCGGACACACTTTCTTGTGTCATGCCCGGCCTCGGAAGATCAACACGTCGCAGCCCCACCTAGGCACAATAGAAAGGTCAGCACGCCGGTCTAAATCCTATGCGCGCAGGGGTCTGGGCCCATCGCCCATTGCACACCTACACGTTGCATACGCGGCCGGTGAGCAGACCTAGCAACCTCCATTACAAAGGAAGTTGCGTTACGCGGTCCAACCCGGTGCGCGCCGCTCAGTCGCTGACGTCAAGAAGGCTTCGGCTGATACCACGACGTCAAGTGCACATAACTGTTCCCGCGTAGTTGGTTAGTGCGTATAGGCCAGTGGCCATATTCAGATCAAATACCAAGATCTCGTTAAGCGTGTTATTTTGAAGTAACCTCAGACGCTGACCAGGGCCAGGCCCACCTCTCGCCTAGGTAGTCTCAACCTGCCCTGTCGCTCCGCCACAAAGTAACAATTGGGGGCCGTCGGGAACCCATACCCACCTCTACCGGAATGGAACCACAAGTCCTTCTAGCCCCCCACATCGAAATCACTTGCGGGTACTCAACGAGCCGACCCGACTTTAATCACCACCTGAGAGAAGAGGGGGAAGAAGTAGTAAATACAATGCAAACATAAGCATGACGATGCATGACATGACAATGAGCGGTGTTAGGTGTGCCCTACGCGGTAGTAGGTGATACCGACGAAAGGGGAAACATCCGGGAAAGTGTCCCGGTGTTTCGCGTTTTCAGACAGATGAACCGAAGGTGAAATGTTCAGGTTCACTATGCTAGGGACGCGTGGTGGACGAACGGGTTGCGTATCCGGATTCGTCTCGTCGTTCTGAGCAACTTTCATGTACAAAGTTTTTCCATCCGAACTATGGTTATTTTTTATTAATTTTCAAAGTTTTATTAATATTTTGGAACTAAATTAATTCGAAAATTATATTAAATGAAAATGCTAAGTGCACCTAGTAGAGTTTACGCAGCAGTTCACACACAGGCTGACATGTGGGGCAGGTGGGGCGCTGAGTCAGTAGGGTCAACAGTCAACATGGACTGGGTTGACTGGTCAAATCTGGGCAGTGGGGCCCAGATGTCATTGGGCCATTATTTTAAACAGATTATTTATTTTGTCTAGTTAGTGGTGGGGTCCGTAAAACATACTCTATGTAGCATCTAAGGTTAGTACTAATACCCGTTTTACGTAAGTTATTAAATAATACTAATCCTAGTCTAATGGCCGGTCCGTTTGGTAGTGGCCCAAGCCATGCCTTTGGCTGGGCAAACCAAGGGGCAGCACGGCACAGAGGCCACCACGGCCATGGCCAGGAGCAGCAACGAGCAAGTAGTAGCGCAGCAGCTAGCAGCGGCAGCAGCTTGAGCATCAGTAGTACGTAGCCCGCAGCAATAGCAAGCAGAGCAGGGAACAGGAGCAGCAGCAAAGCGGACAACCGGGCGGCCGCGGGTGTACGCAGGCAGCGGCAGCAGCTTGAGCATCAGTAGTACGTAGCCCGCAGCAATAGCAAGCAGAGCAGGGAACAGGAGCAGCAGCAAAGCGGACAACCGGGCGGCCGCGGGTGTACGCAGGCGAGGGCAGCAGCGGTACAGGGCGCCCGTGGCCACCGCGGGCGTGCACGGCACGAGGGGTGAGCAAGCGGCCGCCGGTTGGGCGCGTGCAGGCGGCACCAACATATAGCAGTAGCGGCAGCACAGAGTAGCGCCAGCGGGGAGGCCACGCACGGGCGCCCGCGCGTGAGGGTGCTGGCAGGGGCGGCGCGTGGGCATGTGGGGGCAGAGGAGCAGAGCTCGGGTGCGGCTAGGGAGGGCGAGGGTGCAGAGCAGAGCGGCCAGGGGCAGTCGGGCGCAACAGCAAGGGGCGGATGGGCGCGGCGACAAGAATAGCTAGCTACGGACACAGGATCGAGCTACGAGCATAGGGGAAACGTCGAGGAGCTCACCGCGGAGCACAAGATGGCTCGGTGAGAGACTTAGGAGCAGCAGAGGCAGTGGATTCGGTGAGGAACTCCAACGACTGAAGCGGGAAGAAGCCGTCGATCCCGAAGCTTGACGGCGCCCCAGCTCGATATGGTGGCCGTAGTCGAAGTAGACGAGGCCGACGCGTCTCCTGGCGAAGTTTCAGCCGGCGGGGATGGTAGTGGCCACGACGACGACGGCGAAGCGGTGACGGCTACGTTCGGATGCGAGTTCTAGATCGAACAAGGAAAGGGGAGATAGAATTAGGAGCTAGGGTTTCGGTCGAGGGGTGTGGCGGTGTTTTGTAGGGCACCGGGATGTGCTGGATGGCCGCCACGCACGGCATCGCGCGGCCATGCCGGTGGATGGCCGCCATGATCCCCCTGCCTCCTGTAGCGAGGTTGGGGATGGCCCAAGTTGGGCTGGGCTGGTTCCTGTAGCTAGTAGGCCGTGAGTGCAAAGAGTAGTTTAGTTTTGTCATATATCTATTTTCTATTTGAGCCACTGTTTTGTATTTAACCTAGATACTAAATGATTTTAGTTAAAGTTGAAACTCCCCACAACATTACCTGCTGATAATTTGGTATTGTCTAAAAAGTTTGAGGCTATTTGGAAAATGTTTGAAAATAGGTTTATATTTAAATGGGCATAATAAGTGTTGCTTGTCCACATTAATTATTCCTAGGGCAATTTAAAAATTCATTTAATGTTGGTTCTTACATGTTAAATACTTGGTGCATATTTGTAAACCCTCGAACATTTTTATTTGACAGTTTGAATAAATAAGAATTTGACTTGTTATTTGAAATTTGAATTGTTTTTGAACTATCGTGAGATTAATAACAGTAATCGCAGTGACACGGCATCATTAGCAGAGGTTCACTGTAGCTTAATTATCTGGGCGTCATAATTCTCCTCCACTACAAGAAATCTCGTCCCGAGATTTAAGAGGCGGAGTAAAGGAGCAAGGTTCTGGACATCAAATTCTAGCGAGTGTTCTCGGACTTGGTTGCTCTTCTCGAAGAGGTTGATCCATTAGGTCGATGTCTTCATTTCTCTGCTTCAGGTTACCATGATGAAGTCGTCATGCTTTATTCGGGAATGCCATCGTACTTACGAAAGAATAAAGGGGGGTATTCCGGAAGAAGACCTCTGCAAGGTTGACTACCTGGTAGCTAACATCGGGGAAGGTGACAAAAAGTAACTCTTGAACTGAAACTTAAGAAAATTTTGAGAGCAAAGTAAGAAGGTACCATGAGAAGTACAAGAGGGTAGGCAATCGTTCGATGCCCGAGGCAAAGTGTGAAAGGGGTCGAGAGCAACGAGAATAGGTATTGGGTCTAATACTAGAATAGATTACTAGGAAGGTGACCCATGAATTACATACGAAATCAAGCGCGAGGAATAACTTTGGCAACATGGGTGTATAGGAGAGTCAGGTTTCGATCATGTGGAACTATGGGTTATGGGCCCACCATGTGGGTTAAAAGTAGGGAGGGCGGAGATGTCTGGCGTGATCATGTAGGCAAGGCATATCAGAGGATAGCCTGTCATTTATGTCGGCAACAACATCGGTACCAAGGGCGAGGGACGAAGAGAACCATATTCCTGCTCGTTGAACGAGGCGGACCAATAGGCAAAGTTCTCGTCCATCGGTGGCTACCGGAATGTTATCAACATAGTAACACGGTCTTGCTGACAGAATTGTACACCGAGGTGTTTACATAAGCCTAAGAATATTACTACTTAGATCATATAGATCACAAGAAACGTTAAACCAACCAATGGAAAGGAAAATGTGATCATCAGGTTAAACAGAACAATGGAAAGAGGAAAATGGGTTTAAACACATATTTCAGGGATATATCCTTCCCAAGGACAAGCAGAGCATGGTATTCATGACAGGATATAATGTAGAAAACCCTTTAGGTAAGGGGAGAGAAATTTCATGACATTACCCATGCAACGGTGTTTGGATAATTGAGCAAGAAACATTTAGCATTGGGCTTTAAATGTTCTTGTTGAAAATCGAAATACTACAGACATGCTTCGAGATAGCATTGACATGGTCTTCAAGCAAAGGTCAGACTTTGGATACACAAAGGATCCATCAGGATAAACTTATCAATCAAGGCATTCAATTTCCTCATGGAAAAATGGTTAACCTTGTTAAAACGGAAACTATAACACTAGGTCCTCCGGTCAGATGTGCTAGGCATGACATCACCTTACTGGGTCATATGAGGATCAATGTTATAACTCTTGAAAATATGTTCCAACCATCATATCTAACCGAGATTCAGATCTGATTGGTGTCAGGGTACCTCAGACTTAGGGTGCCTGAGAAGAGAAGGTGCGACACCAATTGACGAGATGACAATGTAAGATTCTCGGGAAATGAACTATGGAAGTGAGTTCTGAGATAAGAGTTCATCATTAAATCAAGGAGATATGAGGAGGTGGCTGATTGACTCAGCGACAATTCATTGAGATTTTCAAAAGATGGATTTCCACACTTATGTGAACAAGGAGATAACATTTGTCAGATCAACTGATATAATGGGGTATGCTCGAGAAAAACATACACAGTTAAACATTGGTTGAAAGGTGCACCCGAAATATGGGCTTAGGCAGCATGACCGATGCTATAATGGTGATTCGATAATCAATGGTCTAAGAATGAAATGTCGACCATTAACTTCAAAGCAATAGGGTTGCTAGAAGGAAAGAATCCAAACAACACCGTTCACTTGTTGGAATCAACACGGGGACCAATAAAGAATGGTGATGGTGAGAAGTATCACTATACCAAGAATTCTTAAGAGGTGGAGCAATCCTCACAACATCCTTGACATAAAAGACAGTACTACTTCAAGGTAGAACATAATACCAGTTGGAAAGAAAATTGCATCCATAACCTGAACAAGTTTGTGATGAAAGGAAGTAAGGATGTTGTCGGTGTCAACTCAAATTACCAAGGGACGAGGATGGTACTTATCATCATGAATTCGATCAATATCCTGAAAGGAGTCAAATGTTGATGATGATCAAGACAAATTTTGTCGAGAGATTCATGAGGATGTAATCGATCAGCGATGACATCAAGTCAAAGGGATGATGAAGCAAGAGGTTATTGGAACCACAGGTACGACACAAACTCGAAATCAAGCTTGTTGTTCAAGGTGAAATGGTATGACGAGGAAGATAGGCATAAGCTTAGCTCATCATCGAAAGTTGTGCTCCGGGGTTAAGGACCAGGTAGCACAGTTAAAATCGGCACGATAATGATATAGCCGAGCAGGCTAGGACTTACATAATCGAGTTCAAATTCGTAAGTAATGAAGGTTACCAAGAGTTGTTTAATCACGGTGCGAGCTCGATTCAGTTATCGGTGTTTTTGAGTGTTTAATAACTCAGAGCCCGTGAAAAATTGGAATCAGTGAGAATGTAGTACTTGATGAAGAACTCATAAGAGGTTATGCAGTTCCATGATAAATCTCGAGATACCAGGGGGGGTAATACTCGACGACAGATCAAAGTAGAGGTTGGACTGGGGTATTGCTCTGCAGAAGACAAGTGCTTAAACTTGCACGAGAAATGGTATTTAAAGGAGAACATGGTTGGAACCACGATTGGAAAAGACCAGATCCCAGATATAAGATGAACTTATACCAAAGGAATAATTAATTTAAAAGAAGCTTTAATGATAAGATCTACATTGTGTCCATGGGCATGAATACAAAGTTCAAGGTCGACTCCCACTTCTCCAGCGCATGACCTTTCATTCACTTCTCGCTTTCGATGAAGTTGTAGTGTTGAAATTTTATTTGGCAAAATACCAGAACAGTATGACTCGTAAAAACTTTCGAGTTCACACATATTAAGGAAGGCATTGGTTCAACCCATCGGGGTATCTTAGAAACATATACCACAAGCTTCAAGAGTAACTAACACAAGCTCGAAAATAGAGCATGGTTGACAAAAGGAGAGGACACAATTTACCAAAGGTATTATGTATCCGGAAAGAACTCACAAAGTTATTGAATATGATGGACACTATCGGATAACAATCCAGCAATGGGTCTGGCGGACCGCAAAGAATCTGATGTGAGTATCGATGTTCAACCAGAAGAAGAAATAATGCAAGGGCATCACATTATAGGAACAGCTGAATGATTCGACGTTCAAGCTGAAGGGAACTAGGTGGACAATCAATTACAACATGATTGGCCAAGATCCAACTCATGTCCAAAATGAGGTATGAGCAGGAAGGTCAAATTTCAGGGTTCGACTGATGATTGCGAGCAATTGGAACATAATGAATCAATAGGCTCAGGATGACAATGACAAAGGATGTTTAATGAATATTGCCGTACATATGGATTTAACCATAATGCAGGCAGACAAGACTTTCGGGAGCACTAGGCTACAGAGAATCTTCGGGAGATCGAATTGCATTCAAAGAACTTTGTGAGACATATGATCAACTGGGGATGAACGAATCCCCGTTAAGTGTGAGGAATTATTCGCAGGGTTATTCAGGTGGTAAAGAACTACAAGGCAGTAAGCTCAAAGTATTCTCGGGACAACAGAGAGTATTTCGGGACATCTTGTAATAACAAGATCAACGGGGAGTGATTGTATGAATGGCAAGTGTATGCAATTTTCATAGGGGTTGACAGTGGAAGGAAATCGCAAATGCGATGGCACAAAGACTCGAGAGAACATCGTAGAGTAACTTCGGAATCTTCTAGTGCAGCAGGCGATCATCTGAAGTGAGGGGCTCTCCGGGAGAAAGTACTTTCGAGAACCTAAAGTTAGTTTTGTTTTTAGCAAAATCATTTAACCCGAATAGAAGAGAGCTCAGAGTCCCAGAGTAAAGATCGAGGAGTAAAAGATCCTAATACCACCCAATGACGACATGGGCCCGTAAGGCACACAGCCATGTTAGTAAAAGTTTTGCAATGACTAGACTCGACTTCGGCCAAGGAGTGTAGAAGGGGGATTCCTACAGGCAGTCGGCTCTGATACCAACTTGTGACGCCCCCGATTCAATCGTACACTAATCATACACGCAAACGTGTACGGTCAAGATCAAGGACTCATGGGAAGATATCACAACACAACTCTAAAAATAAAATAAGTCATACAAGCATCATATTACAAGCCAGGGGCCTCGAGGGCTCGAATACAAGTGCTCGATCATAGACGAGTCAGTGGAAGCAACAATATCTGAGTACAGACATAAGTTAAACAAGTTTTCCTTAAGAAGGCTAGCACAAACTGGGATATAGATCGAAAGAGGCGCATGCCTCCTACCTGGGATCCTCCTAAACTACTCCCGGTCGTTGTCAGTGGCCTGCACATAGTAGTAGGCACCTCCAGTGTAGTAGGAGTCGTCGTCGACGGTGGCGTCTGGCTCCTGGGCTCCGGCATCTAGTTGCGACAACCAGGTAGAAGGGAAAGGGGGAAAAGAGGGAGAAAAGCAACCGTGAGTACTCATCCAAAGTACTTGCAAGCAAGGAGCTACACTACATATGCATGAGTATATGTGTAAAGGGCCATATCGGTGGACTGAACTGCAGAATGCCAGAATAAGAGGGGGATAGCTAATCCTGTCGAAGACTACGCTTCTGGCCACCTCCATCTTGCAGCATGTAGAAGAGAGTAGATGGTAAGTTCACCAAGTACCATCGCATAGCATAATCCTACCCGGCGATCCTCCCCTCGCCGCCCTGTGGAAAAACGACCACCGGGTTGTCTATGGAACTTGTCTGAGTGTGTTTTATTAAGTATCCAGTTCTAATTGTCATAAGGTCAAGGTACAACTTCGGGTCGTCCTTTTACCAAGGGGCACGGCTATTCGAATAGATCAACTTCCCTGCAGGGATGCACCACATAACCCAACACGCTCGATCCCATTTAGCCGGACACACTTTCCTGAGTCATGCCCGGCCTTGGAAGATCAACACGTCGCAGCCCCACATAGGCACAACAGAGAGGTTAGCACGCCGGTCTAAATTCTATGCGCGCAGGGGTCTGGGCCCATCGCCCATTGCACACCTGCACATTGCGTACGCGGCCGATGAGCAGACCTAGCAACCTTCATTAGAAAGGTAGTTGCGTTACGCGGTCCAACCCGGCGCGCGCCGCTCAGTCGCTAACGTCAAGAAGGCTTCGGCTGATACCATGATGTCGAGTGTCCATAACTGTTCCTGCGTAGTTGGTTAGTGCGTATAGGCCAGTGGCTAGACTCAGATCAAATACCAAGATCTTGTTAAGCGTGTTATTCTGAAGTAACCGCAGACGCCGACCAGGGCCAGGCCCACCTCTCGCCTAGGTGGTCTCAACCTGCCCTGTCGCTCCGCCACAAAGTAACAGTCGGGGGCCATCGGGAACCCAGGCCTACCTCTACCGGGATGAAGCCACCTGTCCTTCCAGCCCCCACATCGAAATTAATTGTGGGTACTCAACGAGCCGACCCGACTTTAATCACCACCTGAATAGTATGTATGTATAGTATATACCCGTGATCACCTCCCGAGTGATCACGGCCCGATAGTATAGCATGACAGACTGACAAGAATGTAGGACCACTAATGGTAACTAGCATCCTATACTAAGCATTTAGGATTGCAGGTAAGGTATCAACAAATGTAACAACAATGACAGGCCATGCAACAGAATAGGATTAATCGAAACAGTAACATGCTACACTACTCTAATGGAAGCAGTAGAGAGAAGAATATGCGATATCTGGTGATCGGAGGGGAGGGGGCTTGGTTGGTTGCTCTGGCAAGAAGGAGGGGTCGTCAACTCCGTAGTCGAACTGGGCAACAGCAGCGTCGGTCTCGTAGTCTAAGAGAGAGAAGAGTGGGAAGAAACAGTAAATACAATGCGAACATAAGCATGACGATGCATGACATGACAATGAGCGGTGTTAGGTGTGCCCTAACGCGGTAGTAGGTGATACCGACGAAAGGGGGAAACATCCGGGAAAGTGTCCCCGGTGTTTCGCGTTTTCAGACAGATGAACCGGAGGTGAAATATTGCAGGTTCACTATGCTAGGGACGCGTGGCGGACGAACGGTCTCGTCGTTCTGAGCAACTTTCATGTACAAAGTTTTTCCATCCGAACTACGGTTTATTTTCTATTAGTTTTCAAAATTTTATTAATATTCTAGAACTAAATTAATCTGAAAATTATATTAAATGAAAATGCTAAGTGCACCTAGTAGAGTGTACACAGCAGTGCACACACAGGCTGACATGTGGGGCAGTGGGGCGCTGAGTCAGCAGGGTCACTAGTCAACATGGACTGGGTTGACTGGTCAAATCTGGGCAGTGGGGCCCAGATGTCATTGGGCCATTATTTTAAACAGATTGTTTATTTTGTCTAGTTAGTGGTGGGGTCCGTAAGACACACTCCATGTAGCATCTAAGGTTAGTACTAATACCCGTTTTACGTTAGTTATTAAATAATACTAATCCTAGTCTAATGGCCGGTCCGTTTGATAGTGGCCCAAGCCATGCCTTTGGCTGGGCAAACCAAGGGGCAGCACGGCACAGAGGCCACCACGGCCATGGCCAGGAGCAGCAACGAGCAAGTAGTAGCGCAGCAGCTAGCAGCGGCAGCAGCTTGAGCATCAGTAGTACGTAGCCCGCAGCAATAGCAAGCAGAGCAGGGAACAAGAGCAGCAGCAAAGCGGACAGCCGGGCGGCCGCGGGTGTACACAGGCGAGGGCAGCAGCGGTACCGGGCGTCCGTGGCCACGTGCACGCACGAGGGGTGAGCAAGCGGCCGCCGGTTGGGCGCGTGCAGGCGGCAGCAGCATATAGCACTAGCGGCAGCACAGAGTAGCGGCGGTGGGGAGGCCACGCACGGGCGCCCGCGCGTGAGGGCGCCGGCAGGGATGGCGCGTGGGCATGTGGGGGCAGAGGAGCAGAGCTCCGGTGCGGCTAGGGAGGGCGAGGGCGCGGAGCAGAGAGGCCAGGCGCGGTCGGGCGCAACAGCAAGGGGCGGATGGGCGCGGCGACAAGAACAGCTAGCTACGGACACAGGATCGAGCTACGAGCATTGGGGAAACGTCGAGGAGCTCACCGCGGAGCACAAGATGGCTCGGTGAGCGACTTAGGAGCAGCAGAGGCAGTGGATTCGGTGAGGAACTCCAGCGACCAAAGCGGGAAGAAGTCGTCGATCCCGAAGCTTGACGGCGCCCCAGCTCGATCTGGTGGCCGTAGTTGAAGTAGACGAGGCCGACGCGTCTCCTGGCGAAGTTTCAGCCGGCGAGGATGGCAGTGGCCACGACGACGACGGCGAAGCGGTGACGGCTATGTTCGGATGCGAGTTCTAGATCGAACGAGGAAAGGGAAGATAGAATTAGGAGCTAGGGTTTCGGTCGAGGGGTGCGGCGGTGTTTTGTAGGGCACCGGGGTGTGCTGGATGGCCGCCACGCACGACATCGCGCGGCCATGCCGGTGGATGGCTGCCACGATCCCCCTGCCTCCTGTAGCGAGGTTGGGGATGGCCCAAGTTGGGCTGGGCTGGTTCCTGTAGTTTTGTCATATATCTATTTTCTATTTGAGCCATTGTTTTATATTTAGCCTAGATACTAAATGATTTTAGTTAAAGTTGAAACTCCCCACAACATTACCTGCTGATAATTTGGTGTTGTCTAAAAAGTTTTAGGCTATTAGGAAAATGTTTGAAAATAGGTTTATATTTAAATGGGCATAATAAGTGTTGCTTGTCCACATTAATTATTCCTAGGGCAATTTAAAAATCCATTTAATGTTGGTTCCTACATGTTAAATACTTGGTGCATATTTGTAAACCCTCGAACATTTTTATTTGACAGTTTGAATAAATAAGAATTTGACTTGTTATTTGAAATTTGAATTATTTTTGAACCATCGCGAGATTAATAACAGTAATCGTAGTGACGTGGCATCATTAGGAGAGGTTCACTGTAGCTTAATTTTCTGGGCGTCACAACACCATTACGTTGTGTTGTTCCAGGTGGCGTGAGTTTGTGAGACAATTCCACATTGTTTTAGATGAAGCCCAAACCCGTAACTTAAATATTCGCCTCCGCGATCAGATCGTAGAAATTTTATTTTTTTGTTACGATGATTCTCCACTTCACTCTGAAGTTCTTTAAACTTTTCAAATGTTTCAGACTTGTGTTTCTTTAAGTAGGTATACACATATCTGCTCAAATCATCTATGAAGGTCAGAAAATAATGATACTCGCTGCGTGCCTCATCGTACCGCATACATTGGTATGTATTATTTCCAATAAGTCATCGGCTCGCTCCATTTTTCTGGAGAACGGAGTTTTAGTCATCTTGCCCATGAGGCATGATTCACAAGTATCAAATGATTCACAATCAAGTGATTCCAAAAGTCTATCTACGTGGAGTTTCTTCATGCGCTTTACACCAATATGACCTAAACGGCAGTGCCACAAGTATGTTGCACTATCATTATCAACCCTGCATCTTTTGGCATCAATATTATGAATATGTGTATCACTACGATCGAGATTCAATAAACCATTCACATTGGGTGTATGACCATAGAAGATTTTATTAATGTAAAAAGAATAACAATTATTCTCTAACTTAAATAAATAACCGTATTGCAATAAACATGATCTAATCATATTCATGTTCAACGCAAACACCAAATAACATTTATCTAGGTTCAACACTAATCCTGAAGGTAGAGGGAGTGTGCGATGGTGATCATATCAACCTTGGAATCATTTCCAACACACATCGTCACCTCGCTTTTAACTAGTCTCTACAACTCCTGTTTCGAGTTACTAATCTTAGCAACTGAATCGGTATCAAATACCTAGGGGTTACTACGAACACTAGTAAAATACACATCAATAACACGTATATCAATATACCTTTGTTCACTTTGCCGTCCTTCTTATCCGCCAAGTATTTGGGGCAGTTCCACTTCCAGTGACCATTTCTTTGCAGTAGAAGCACTTAATTTCAAGCTTAGGTCTAGCTTTGAGCTTCTTCACGTGAGTGGCAACTTGCTTGTCATTCTTCTTGAAGTTACCTTTCTTTTCCTTTGCCCTTTTTCTTGAAACTAGTGATCTTGTTAACCATCAACACTTGATGCTCTTTCTTGATTTCTACCTTCGCCGATTTCAGCATCGCGAAAAGCTCGGGAATCATTTTCGTCATCCCTTACATATTATAGATCATCACGAAGTTCTAGTAGCTTGGTGATAGTGACTAGAGAACTCTATCAATCACTATCTTATCTGGAAGATTAACTCCCATTTGATTCAAGCGATTGTAGTACCCAGACGTTTTGAGCATATGCTCACTAGCTGAGCTATTCTCCTCCATCTTCTAGGCAAAGTACTTGTCAGAGGTCTCATACTTCTTGACATGGGCATGAGTCTGAAATACCAATTTCAGCTCTTGGAACATCTCATATGCTTCGTGGCGTTCAGAATGTTTTTGAAGTCCCGGTTCTAATCCATAAAGCATGGTGCACTAAACTATCAAGTAGTCATCATATTGAGCTTGCCAAACGTTCATAACGTCTGCATCTGCTCCTGCAATAGGTTTGTCACCTAACGGTGCGTCAAGGGCATAATTCTTCTGTGCAGCAATGAGGATAATCCTCAGATCACGGACCCAGTCCGCATCATTGCTACTATCATCTTTCAACTTAGTTTTCTCTAGGAACATATCAAAATAGATAGGTGAACTACAACGCAAGCTATTGATCTATAATATAATTTGCTAATACTATCAGGACTAAGTTCATGATAAATTAAAGTTCAATTAATCAAATTACTCAAGAACTCCCATTTAAATTGACATCCCTCAAGTCATCTAAGTGTGTCGCGATCCAAATCAACTAACCCATGTCCGATCATCACGTGAGATGGGGTAGGTATCAATGGTGAACATCTCTATGTTGATCATATATACTATATGATTCACGTTTGACCTTTCGGTCTCTAGTGTTCCGAGGCCATGTCTGTACATGCTAGGCTCGTCAAGTTTAACCCGAGTATTCCGCATGTGCAAAACTGTCTTGCACCCGTTATATGTGAACGTAGATCCTATCACACCCGATCATCACATGGTGTCTTAGCACGACGAACTTTCGAATGGTGCATACTCGGGGAGAACACTTATACCTTGAAATTTAGTTAAGGGATCATCTTATAATGCTACTATCGTGCTAAGAAAAATAAGATGCATAAAAGATAAACATCACATGCAATCAAAATATGTGACATGATATGGGCATCATCATCTTGTGCTTTTGATCTCCATCTCCAAAGCATCATCATGATCTCCATTGTCACTGGCTCGACACCTTGATCTCCATCATTGCGTCGTGATCGTCTCGCCAACTATTGCTTCTACAACTATCGCTACTGCTTAGTGATAAAGTAAAGCAATTACATGGCGTTTGCATTTCATACAATAACGAGACAACCATAAGGCTCCTGCCGGTTGTCGATAACTTTTACAAAACATGATCATATCATACAATAACGTATATCACATCATGTCTTGACCATATCACATCACAAGCATGCCCTGCAAAAACAAGTTAGACGTCCTCTACTTTGTTATTGCAAGTTTCACGTGGCTGTTACGGGCTTCTAGCAAGAACCGTTCTTACCTACTGCACATAAACCACAACAGTGATTTATCAAGTTTGCTATTTTAACCTTCAACAAGGACCGGCCGCAGTCAAATTCGATTAAACTAAAGTAGGAGAAACAGACACCCGCCAACCACCTTTATGCAAAACTAGTTGCATGTCTGTCGGTGGAATCAATCTCATGAACATTGTCATGTAAGGTTGGCCCGGGCCGCTTCATCCAACAATACCGCCGAATCAAAATAAGGCATTGGTGGTAAGCAGTATGACGATCATCACCCACAACTCTTTGTGTTCTACTCGTGCATATCATCTAGGCATAGACCTTGCTCGGATGCCACTGTTGGGGAACGTAGCACAAAATTACAAAAAATTCCTACGCTCACGCAAGATCTATCTAGGAGATGCATAGAAACGAGGGGGAAAGTGTGTCTACGTACCCTTGTAGACCATAAGCGGAAGTGTTTTACAACATGGTTGATGTAGTCGAACTTTCTTCACGATCCACTGATCGAGTACCGAACGTACGACACCTCTGAGTTCTACACATGTTCAGCTCAGTGAAGTCCTTCGCCTTCTTGATCCAGCAAGTCATTGAGGTAGTAGATGAGTTCTGTTAGCATGACGGCGTGGTGATGGTGATGGTGAAGTGATCCTCGCAGGGCTTAGCCTAAGCACTACAAAAATATGACCGAGGGTGTAAACGGTG
>NC_041393.1:270211131-270243130 GCF_002162155.2 Triticum dicoccoides
CGCACACGGCTAACAATTGATCTGGTGTGTGCTAGGCACCCCCTCCTCGTATATATAGGTGGGAGGGAGAGGGGAGAGGACAAGGGGCGCCCCAAGTTGGGTTGAATTCTACTTGGGCTCCAGCCCTCGTTCGGCCCCCCTTTCCTTGTATAGGTGCCAAGGGAAGGAAGGAGAGGAGGTGGCGCCCCCCTTTCCTTTCTCCCTTGAGGAGGGGAAGGAAGGAGGGACTTGCCCTCCCCCCTTTCCTTTCCCTAGGGCTGACCGGCCTGGTGGAGGGGCGCACCAGCCCCTTGTGGGTTGGTCTGTCCCTTCCTTTGGCCCATTAAACCTATATCTTTGCCGGCGGTGCCCGGAACCCCTTCCGGTGACCCGATATGTACCCGGTACCCTCCGGAACACTTCCGATGTCCGAATACCATCATCTTATATATCAATCTTTACCTATTTACCATTTAGAGACTCCTCATCATGTCCGTGATCTCATCCATAACTCCGAACAACATTTGGTCACCAAAACACATAACTCATATAATACTATATCGTCATCGAACGTTAAGCATGCGGACCCTACGGGTTCGAGAACTATGTAGACATGACCGAGACACCTCTCCGGTCAATAACCAATAGCGGAATTTGGATGCTCATATTGGCTCCTACATATTCTACGAAGATCTTTATCGATTGATTTGTTATGACAACATACGTTATTTCCTTTGTCTATCGGTATGTTACTTGCCCGAGATTTGATCGTCGGTATGTTCATACCTAGTTGAATCTCATTATCGGAAAGTCCCTTTACTCGTTTCGTAATACATCATCGTGTAACTAACTCATTAGTCACTTTGCTTGCAAGGCTTCTTATGATGTGTATTACCAAGAGGGCCCAGAGATACCTCTCTGATACTCGGAGTGACAAATCCTAATCTTGACCTATGCCAACCCAACAAACACCTTCGGACATACCTGTAGAGCATCTTTATAATCACCCAATTACGTTGTGAAGTTTGATAGCACATAAAGCATTCCTCCGGTATCTGGGAGTTGCATAATCTAGTCGAAGGAATATGTATTTGACATGAAGAAAGTAATAGCAATAAAACTGAACGATCATTATGTGTCTTGTCCATCACATCATTCTTCTAGTGATGTGACCCCGTTCATCAAATGACAACACATGTATATGGTTAGGAAACTTAACCATCATTGATTAACGAGCTAGTCTTGTAGAGGCTTACTAGGGACATAGTGTTTTGTCTATGTATCCACACATGTATCAAGTTTCCGGTTAATACAATTCTAGCATGAATAAAAAACATTTATCATGAAATAAGGAAATATGAAATTACAACTTTATTATTGCCTCTAGGGCATATTTCCTTCAGAGATAACGTGAGGGAGGAGGCCCTATTTGTGTCGAAATCGACTGGAGGTTGGCGGCGGCCGAAACGTCGGAGTTGAAGCGGACAACCACTCCAGTCGGTTTGGTGCTCGGGGAGGCTCGGGAAGGGCAAGGAGGGCTGGTGCTTCCTTGTTGAGGGGTCCTGAGGTGACTTTTATAGCCTGGACAAGTTAGTTCGGCCGGGGTTGCTCCAACCTGAAGGAAATATGCGCTAGAGGCAATAATAAAGTTGTTATTTTATATTTCCTTATTTCATGATAAATGTTTATTATTCATGCTAGAATTGTGTTAACCGGAAACTTGATACATGTGTGGATACATAGACAAAACACCGTGTCCCTAGTATGCCTCTACTTGACTAGCTTGTTAAATCAAAGATGGTTAAGTTTCCTAGCCATAGACACATGTTGTCATTTGATGAACGGGATCACATCATTAGGAGAATGATGTGATGGACAAGACTTAGCTTAGCATTATGATCGTTCAGTTTTATTGCTACTGCTTTCTTCATGTCAAATACATATTCCTCTGACTATGAGATTATGCAACTCCCGGATACCGGAGGAATGCCTTATGTGATATAAAACGTCACAACATAACTGGGTGATTATAAATATGCTCTACAGGTATCTCCGAAGGTGTTTGTTGGGTTGGCATAGATCGAGATTAGAATTTGTCACTCCGAGTACCAGAGAGGTATCTCTGGGCCCTCTCGGTAATGCACATCATAAGAAGCCTTGCAAGCAAAGTGACTAATGAGTTAGTTACAGGATGATGCATTACAGAACGAGTAAAGAGACTTACCGGTAACGAGATTGAACTAGGTATGAAGATAACGACGATCGAATCTCGGGCAAGTAACATAACGATGACAAAGGGAATAACATATGTTGTCATAACGGTTCGACCGATAAAGATCTTTGTAGAATATGTGGGAGCCAATATGAGCATCCAGGTTCCGCTATTGGTTATTGACTGGAGAGGTGTCTCAGTCATGTCTACATTGTTCTCGAACCCGTAGGGTCCACACGCTTAACGTTCGATGAAGATTTGTATTATATGAGTTATGTGATTTGGTGACCGAATGTTGTTCGGAGTCCCGGATGAGATCACGAACATTACGAGGAGTCTCTAAATGGTCGAGAGGTAAAGATTGATATATAGGACTGTAGTATTCAGACACCGGAAGTGTTCCGGAGGTACGAGTACGTATCGGGTCACCAGAAGGGGTTCCGAGCATCCCCTGACAGCTACATGGGCCTAATGGGCCAAGAGTGGAATAGACCAGCCCCTATGGGTTTAATTAGATAAATGCTACTCCAATCATGGCGATTCATAAAAATTCCACTGCAATTTCTAAAAAACGCCACAGCACACTTCAAAACATGCCACTGGAAATTGCATGAAATGGCATTTTTCAAAGTTTGGAAATTGCAGTGGCATTTTTTGGAATCGCCAAATTTGGAGTGGCATTTATCAAATTAACCCGCCCCTATGGGGCTGGTGCGCCCCTTGTAGGCCGAAATAGAGGGTGGAAGGAAAGTGGAGAAGAGAGAAAGGAAGGGGAGGGATTCGGCCTCCCCCTTCCTTCTCTCCCCCTCCTCCTTCCTCCCCCCTTCGGGAATTATGGTAGGGGGGGGGGCGAATCAGATTAGGGCCCCAAGTAGAATTACTCCTACTTGGGAGCCACCTTGGTTGCCCCCTCTCCCTCCCACCTATATATATGAAGGCGGGGAGGTGCCTAGAACACACAATATTGATTCCTAACCGTGTGCGGCGCCCCCCTCCATGGTTTACGCCTCCAGTCATATTCACGTAGTGCTTAGGCGAAGCCCTACGTGGAACACTTCACCATCACCGTCACCACACCGTCGTGCTGACGCAAGTCTCCCTCCACACTTTGCTGGATCAAGAGTTCGAGGGACGCCATCGAGCTGAACATGCGTAGAACTCGGAGGTGCCGTACGCTCGGTACATGATCATTCAGAACAGAAAGAAGTTCGACTACATCAACCGCGTTAACAAACGCTTCCACTTTTAGTCTACGAGGGTACGTGGACACACTCTCCCCCTCTCGTTGCTATGCACCTCTGATAACCCACAAGTATAGGGGATCGCAACAGTTTTCGAGGGTAGTATTCAACCCAAAGTTATTAATTCGACACAAGGGGAGCCAAAAAATATTCTCAAGTATTAGTAGTTGAGTTGTCAATTCAACCACACCTGGACAACTTAGTATCTGAAGCAAAGTATTTAGTAGCAAAGTATTATGGAAGTAATGGTAACAGTAGCAAAAGTAACAGTAGCAGTTTTGTAGTAATTGTAAGAGTGGTAATGGTAAATTAACTAAGCAAAGAGCAATATGTGAAAAGCTCGCAGACATTGGATCAGTGATGGATAATTATGTCGAATGCGATTCCTCATGTAATGGTTATAACATAGGGTGACACAGAACTAGCTCCAGTTCATCAATGTAATGTAGGCATGTATTCCGAATATAGTCATACGTGCTTATGGAAAAGAACTTGCATGACATCTTTTGTCCTATCCTCCTGTGGCAGTGGGGTCCTATTGGAAACTAAGGGATATTAAGGCCTCCTTTTAATAGAGTACCGGACCAAAGCATTAACACTTAGTGAATACATGAACTCCTCAAACTACGGTCATCACCCGTAAGTATCCCGATTATTGTCACTTCGGGGTTAACGGATCATAACACATAATAGGTGACTATAGACTTGCAAGATAGGATCAAGAACTCACATATATTCATGAAAATATAATAGGTTCATATCTGAAATCATGGCACTCGGGCCCTAGTGACAAGCATTAAGCATAGCAAAGTCATAGCAACATCAATCTCAGAACATAATGGATACTAGGGATCAAACCCTAACAAAACTAACTCGATTAGATGGTAAATCTCATCCAACCCATCACCGTCCAGCAAGCCTATGATGTAATTACTCACGCACGATGGTGAGCATCATGAAATTGGTGATGGAGGATGGTTGATGATGACGACGGCGATGGACCCCCCTCTTTGGAGCCCCGAACGGACTCGAGATCAGCCCTCCTAAGAGAGTTTAGGGCTTGGTGGCGGCTCTGTATCGTAAAACGCGATGAATCCTTCTCTCTGATTTTTTTCTTCCTGAACGTGAATATATGGAGTTGGAGTTGAGGTCGGTGGAGCTTCAGGGGGCCCACGAGGCAGGGGGCACGCCCTAGGGGGGGGGCGCCCCCACCCCCGTGAACAGGGTGTGGGCCCCCTGACGTTGATTCTTTCGCCAATATTTTTATTAATTCCAAAAAGTTGCTCCGTGGATTTTCAGGTCATGCCGAGAACTTTTATTTCTGCACAAAAATAACACCATGGCAGTTCTGCTGAAAACAGCGTCAGCCCGGGTTAGTTCCATTCAAATCATGTAAGTTAGAGTCCAAAACAAGGGCAAAAGTGTTTGGAAAAGTAGATACGATGGAGACGTATCAACTCCCCCAAGCCTAAACCTTTGCTTGTCCGCAAGCAATTCAGTTGGCAAACTGAAAGTGATAAAGAAAAACTTTTACAAACTCTGTTTGATCATGTTGTTGTAAATATGTAAAGCCAACAAATATTATGAACTAACCATATTCACAATAACACTTAGGTCTCATGTTTACTCATATCAATGGCATAATCAACTAGCGAGCAATAATAATAAATCTCGGATGACAACACTTTCTCAAAACAATCATAATATGATATAACAAGATGGTATCTCGCTAGCCCTTTCTGAGACCGCAAAACATAAATGCAGAGCATCTCTGAAGATCAAGGACTGACTAAACATTGTAATTGATGGTAAAAGAGATCCAGTCATAGTCATACCCAATATAAATTAATAGTAATGCATGCAAATGACAGCGGTGCTCTCCAGCGGGTGCTTTCTAATAAGAGGGTGATGACTCAACATGAAAGTAAGTAGATAGGCCCTTCGCAGAGGGAAGCAGGGATTTGTAGAGGTGCCAAAGCTCGATTTTGAAATAGAGATAAATAATATTTTGAGCGGTATACTTTCACTATCAATATAACAACCGAGAGATCTCGATATCTTCCATGCTACACACATTATAGGCGGTTCCCAAACAGAATGGTAAAGTTTATACTCCCCACCACCAACAATCATCAATCCATGGCTTGCCCAAAACAATGGGTGCCTCCAACTAACAACAATCCTGGGGGAGTTTTGTTTGCAATTATTTTGATTTGAGCATGGGACTGGGCATCCCGGTGACCAGCCATTTTCTCGTGAGTGAGGAGCGGAGTCCACTCCTCTTGAGAATAACCCGCCTAACATGGAAGATACAGACAACCCTAGTTGATACACGAGCTGTTCGAGCATACAAAATAGAATTTCATTTGAAGGTTTGGAGTTTGGTACATACAAATTTACTTGGAACCGCAGGTAGATACCACATATAGGAAGGTATGGTGGACTCATATGGAATAACTTTGGGGTTTATGGAAGTGGATGCACAAGCAGTATTCATGCTTAGTACAAGTGAAGGCTAGAAAGAGACTGGGAAGCGAGCAACTAGAGAGCGGCAACAGTCATGAACATGCATTAAAATTAATCAACACCGAGTGCAAGCATGAGTAGGATATAATCCACCATGAACATAAACATTGTGAAGGCTATATTGATTTTGTTTCAACTACATGCGTGAACATGTGCCAAGTCAAGTCACTCGAATCACTCAAAGGAGGATACCACCCTATCATACCACATCACAACCATTTTAATAGCATGTTGGCACGCAAGGTAAACCATTATAAACTCCTAGCTAATTACGCATGGCATAAGCAACTATAATCTCTAATTGTCACTGAAAACATGTTTATTCATAATAGATTGAATCAGGAACGATGAACTAATCATATTTACAAAAACAAGAGAGGTCGAGTTCATACCAGTTTCTCTCATCTCAATCATTTCATCATATATCGTCATTATTGCCTTTCACTTGCACGACCGAACGGTGTGGATAATAATAATAGTGCACGTACATTGGACTAAGCTGGAATCTGCAAGCATTCAATTCAAGGGAGAAGACAAGGTAATATGGGCTCTTGGTTAAATCAACAATAATGCATATGAGAGCCACTCAACATTTTCGTCATGGTCTTCTCCTCTCGACCCCCAAAGAAAAGAAAAAAAATAAAACTATTTACACGGGAAAGCTCCCAACAAGCAAAACAAGAACGAGAAATCTTTTTGAGTTTTCTTTTAATTACTACTACTTCAGGCATGGAAAGTAAACTAGGTAAATGCTATAACTACTTTTTTGTTTTTTCTTAAGGTTATTCAAACACACAAGAAGAAAACTAGAAAAAGAAAGTAAACTAGCATGGATAGTACAATGAAAAAGTATGAGCACCGACAACTAGCATGAGTGTGTGAACATGAATGTAATGTCGGTGAGAAATACGTACTCCCCCAAGATTAGGCTTTTGGCCTAAGTTAGTCTATGCCCATGGATTATAGTTGTAGCTGGGGTTGTACCGAGATGCAGCAGTTACTGCCTCCTGAGCTGCAGCTTGGAGGCGAGCTGCCTCCGTCCTCCTCTCGTACTCGTTCGCCTCCTCCCTGGTTATAAAGTATCTCCTTTTTTCCTGAAAGTCAAAGAAACCAGGAGCAGGGAGAGCAACATGGACAGTGCGACGCCTGTCAAAGATTAGTCGGTACTGGAGGAACTGTTCATTCCTCTCTAGAAACTGATGGCTAACCATGGCATTATAATCTAGATAAGCAGGAGGCAACTCCGTGTCACTTCCATGTATGGGTATACCAAGATAATTAGCTACACGAGTTGCATAAATCCCACCAAACAAATCTCCACATGTACCATTAAGATGTAGCCTACGTGCAACAATAGCCCCTAAGTTATATTGTTTATCACCTAATACAACACTCTTGAGAACACTAAGATCTGGAACACACATGTGACAAGCTTCATCTTTACTGTTAATGCATCTACCTATGAAGAGAGCAAAATAATGTATAGCAGGAAAATGAATGCTCTCTATGGTAGCTTGTGTGATTTCTCTGGATTCACCCACAGTGATACTAGCAAGAAAGTCTTTATATTCAGATTTACGAGGTTCATTAACATTGCCCCACTGCGGAAGTTTACAAGCAGTATTAAAATCTTCTAGGTCCATGGTATATGATTTATCATAAAGATCAATTAAGACAGTGTGAGTGTTGCGTGTTGACGTGAATTTAAACCTTCTCACAAAGGAGTCAGTAAGGTAGTAGTGTTGGGAGCACTTATCTGACATGAAGTCCTCAAGATCGGCGTTACGCACATATGCGTCAAATTCATCCTTAATGCCTGCTTTGACCATAAACTCCTCTGACGGCCATTCACAAGGCCGCACTTGAGCTTCCCTCGGTGGTTCATTGTCCTGCTCACCTATTGCGAGCCTGGGTCCTTGCTTCCTTGAAGAGCCACCTTGGTACATTTTCCTAGACATATTTCTTCCTCTGAAAAATTTCCAAAAATTTTAGTAGGTCAAAATAAAAGTGAACCAAACTCAACAAAATTGATAGCAACTACTCCCACATGTGCCTAGAGGATATATCATGCATTAGAACTACTTGGGACCATATAAATTTGACATGCAAGCTCAAGAACAGGGTCACCTAGGTAGCAAAAATTAGTAATGAATAAAGCACTAGAACAAAGACTAATTCGACCATTGGAGGAGTCACATACCAAAGAACAATCCCCCAAAGCAGTTTTGTGAATGGAGCTTTGAGCAAGGAGATCGAAAATGGCAGCAAAATGAGCTAGAACTCGTGCTTGAGCTAAATGGTGATTTTTTTGGGAAGAAGAAGAAGAGTATGGTGCAGGAATAAGTGGAGGTGAGCCACCATGGGTCCACGAGGCAGGGGGCGCGCCCTAGGGGGGTGGGCGCGCCTTGGACCCTCGTGGCCAGGTGCTTGCTCCCCCTGCTGTGTTCTCAGTGCCAAATATTCTCAAATATTTCAGAAAAAATCATATTTAATTTTCGAGGCATTTGGAGAACTTTTATTTTTGGGGTATTTTTTATTACACGGATAAATAAAAAACAGATAGAAAATACTATTTTTACTTTATTTAATCTAAATAACAGAAAGTAAAAGGAGGGTACAGAAGGTTGTGCCTTCTAACTTCATCCATCTCATGCTCATCAAAAGGAATCCACTAACAAGGTTGATCAAGTCTTGTTAACAAACTCATTCCGAATAACATGGAACCGGAGAAATTTCGAATAACACTAGGTTACCTCAACGGGGATATGTACATCCCCAATAATAAGAATATCATATTTCTTCTTGACAGTAGGAAGAGAAAATTCAAAACCTCCAATAATAATTGATGGAATGTTTCCAATAGAATTGATACTGTGAACTTGAGGTTGTTTTCTCGGGAAGTGTTCCGTATGCTCATTACCATTAACATGAAAAGTGACATTGCCTTTGTTGCAATCAATAATAGCCCCTGCAGTATTCAAAAAGGGTCTACCAAGGATAATCGACATACTATCGTCCTCGGGAATATCAAGAATAACAAAGTCCGTTAAGATAGTAAAGTTTGCAACCACAACAGGCACATGCTCACAAATACCAACAGGTATAGCGGTTGATTTATCGGCCATTTGCAAAGATATTTCAGTAGGTGTCAACTTATTCAATTCAAGCCCACGATATAAAGAGAGAGGCACAACACTAACACCGGCTCCAAGATCACATAAAGCAGTTTTAACATAGTTTCTTTTAATGGAGCATGGTATAGTGGGTACTCCTGGATCTCCAAGTTTCTTTGGTATTCCACCCTTAAAAGTATAATTAGCAAGCATGGTGGAAATTTCAGCTTCCGGTATCTTTCTTTTATTTGTAATAATATCTTTCATGTACTTAGCATAAGGATTCACTTTAAGCATATCAGTCAAACGCATACGCAAAAAGATAGGTCTAATCATTTCAGCAAAATGCTCAAAATCCTCATCATCCTTTTTCTTGGATGGTTTAGGAGGAGGCATGGGTTTCTGAACCCATGGTTCTCTTTCCTTACCGTGCTTCCTAGCAATGAAGTCTCTCTTATCATAACGTTGATTCTTTGATTGCGGGTTATCAAGATCAACAACAGGTTCAATCTCTACGTCATTTTTATTGCTAGGTTGAGCATCAACATGAACATTATCATTAAGATTATCACTAGGTTCATGTTCATCACCAGATTGTGTTTCAGCATCAGAAGTAGAAATATCATTGGGATTCTCAGGTCTGTCTACAACAGGTTCACTAGAAGCATGCAAAGTCCTATCATTTTTCTTCTTCTTTTTAGAAGGACTGGGTGCATCAACATCATTTCTCTGAGAATCTTGCTCAATTCTCTTAGGGTGGCCCTCGGGATACAAAGGTTCCTGAGTCATTTTAACCGTTCTAGTTGCTACTCTAACAGCAAAGTCATGTTTATTATTATTCAATTCATTGAGAAAATCATTTTGAGCTTTAAGGACTTGTTCTACTTGAGTGGTAACCATAGAAGCATGTTTACTAATGAGTTTAAGTTCACCCTTAACTCTAGACATATAATCACTCAAGTGCCCAATAATATAAGCATTACTTTTCAATTGTCTACCAACATAAGCATTGAAATTTTCTTGTTTAGCCATAAAGTCATCAAATTCATCCAAGCATTGGCTAGCAAACTTAGTAGACGGGATTTCAACTTTATCATATCTATAGAGAGAATTTACCTTTACTACCTGTGTCAGGTTATCAAGACCATGTATTCCTTCAATAGGTGGTATATCAAGGCCATGTATTTCTTCAACAGGAGGTAAAATTTTAACATCTTCAGCTTTAATACCTTTTTCTTTCGTAGATTTCTTTGCCTCTTGCATATCTTCAGGACCGAGAAATAGAACACCTCTTTTCTTCGGAGTTGGCTTAGGAGTTGGTTCAGGAAGTGTCCAATTGTTTTCATTAGTCAACATATTATTCAATAACAATTCAGCTTGATCAACAGTTCTTTCCCTGAAAACACAACCAGCACAACTATCCAGGTGGTCTCTGGAAGCATCAGTTAGTCCATTATAAAAGATATCAAGTATTTCATTTTTCTTGAGAGGATGATCAGGCAAATCATTAAGTAATCGGAGAAGCCTCCCCCAAGCTTGTCTAGGGTGCCGGATCTCGACGCATAAAAAAGGCGTCGGCCCTCCGGTTCGCGTTCGCCGCTGAGGTGGTCGTGGTCGGTGACGGGGTCTGCTCCCGGAGGAGTGCAGCCGGAGCCAGGCGCCGTGCGTAGTCTGGCTCGCTGGCACAACAGATTTGTGTGCTTCAACTAAACTTGGAGGCTCTTCAGAGCATTTTGTAGTATGTGTGCAGCAGAAGCCGTTAATTTCTTGGCCCCTTTTGCGGCTTCACCGATGGGATCGAAGGCGATATGAGTAAATCATATCTGACAAGCCATGTGTTCCGTGCCGGGGATTAACCATGGACCGGAGACACGCAGGGCAGGCGCGAAGTTAATTCGAAAAGCCACTAGAAATTGTGTAGTGCAATGATCCATATGCAGGCCGGGCACAGAGATGAGTGTAGCACTGGTGCCGGTAGAATGAAGTGTAGACAGTAGCGGTGGTTTTGGACTGCATGCAAGAGCGTCCCCGTATAGAAATACCATCACCATTTACTCCCCCTTATCTCAGAAGCAGGTCATAGTAGTACGTAGCAGTATATATTATTATTATCTTTAATCTAGTGTTCAGTGTAGTTATTTGGCCGTGTTTCCCGGAAGTGCGCTTAGAGACCATGCATGCATGCATGCATGGCGTCCACGCATGCATGTGGTGGTTAGCAGAGAAGTAATAAATCATATCCTAGGGACTACGCACACAACCAGGATCAAGAGAATTAAACCAAGTTTTAGCATCACCCTTTAATGAGAACGAAAATATCTTAGGGATATAGTAGTAGCAAGTTTTCTCATCATTAGTGAACAGGGTGGCTATAACATTTAACTTGGTAAGATGTGCCACAACAGTTTCAGATTCATAGCCATAAAAAGGATCAGATTCAACCAAAGTAATTATCTCAGGATCGACAGAGAAATCATAATCCTTATTAGTAACACAGATAGGTGAAGTAGCAAAAGCAGGGTCATATTTCATTCTAGCATTCAGAGACTTTTCTTTCAGCTTGGCTAATAATTTCTTAAGATTAGATCTATCATTGCAAGCAAGAAAATCTCTAGCAGTTTATTCATCCATAACATAACCCTCAGGCACAAAAGGCAATTCATATTTAGGGGGAAAATCTTCATCATCACTTTCATCAATATTATCAGTTTTAATAGTTTCATTCTCTCTAGCCCTAGCAAGTTGTTCATCAAGAAATTGACCTAATGGCACAGTAGTATCAAGCATAGAAGTAGTTTCATCATAAGCATCATGCATAGCAGAAGTGGCATCATTAATAACATTGCGACATATCAGAGTTAATAGCAGAAGTAGGTTTAGGTGTCGCAAGCTTACTCAAAACAGAAGGAGAATCAAGTGCAGAGCTAGATGTCAGTTCCTTACCTCCCTTCGTAGTTGAGGGAAAAATCTTAGTTCTTTTGTCTTTCAAGTTCCTCATAGTGACTAGCAGATATAAATCCCAAGTAACTCAAAGAATAGAGCTATGCTCCCCGGCAACGGCGCCATAAAATAGTCTTGATAACCCACAAGTATAGGGGATCGCAACAGTTTTCGAGGGTAGAGTGTTCAACCCAAATTTATTGATTCGACACAAGGGGAGCCAAAGAATATTCTCAAGTATTTGCAGTTGAGTTGTCAATTCAACCACACCTGGATAACTTAGTATCTGCAGCAAAGTATTTAGTAGCAAAGTAGTATGGAAGTAACGGTAACAGTAGCCGTTGTGTAGTAATTGTAACAGTGGCAACGGTAAAGTAACTAAGCAAAGAGCAATATGTGAAAAGCTCGTAGGCATTAGATCAGTGATGGATAATTATGTTGGATGCGATTCCTCATGTAATGTTTATAACATAGGGTAACATAGAACTAGCTCCAGTTCATCAATGTAATGTAGGCATGTATTCCGAATATAGTCATACGTGCTTATGGAAAAGAACTTGCATGACATCTTTTGTCCTACCCGCCCGTGGCAGCGGGGTCCTATTGGAAACTAAGGGATATTAAGGCCTCCTTTTAATAGAGTACCAGACCAAAGCATTAACACTTAGTGAATACATGAACTCCTCAAACTACGGTCATCACCAGTAAGTATCCCGATTATTGTAACTTCGGGGTTAACGGATCATAACACATAATAGGTGACTATAGACTTGCAAGATAGGATCAAGAACTCACATATATTCATGAAAACATAATAGGTTCAGATCTGAAATCATGGCACTCGGGCCCTAGTGACAAGCATTAAGCATAGCAAAGTCATAGCAACATCAATCTCAGAACATAATGGATACCAGGGATCAAACCCTAACAAAACTAACTCGATTACATGGTAAATCTCATCCAACCCATCACCATCCAACAAGCCTACGATAGAATTACTCACGCACGGCGGTGAGCATCATGAAATTGGTGATGGAGGATGGTTGAGGATGACGACAGCGATGGATCACCCTCTCCGGAGCCCGGAACGGACTCCAGATCAGCCCTCCCGAGAGAGTTTAGGGCTTGGCAGTGGCTCTGTATCGTAAAACGCGATGAATCCTTCTCTCTGTTTTTCTCCCCGAATGTGAATATATGGAGTTGGAGTTGAGGTCGATGGAGCTTCAGGGGGCCCACGAGGCAGGGGGGACACGCCCTAGGGGGGCCACCCTCATGGACATGGTGTGGGCCCCCTGACGCTGATTCTTTCGCCAATATTTTTTATTAATTTCAAAAAGTTGCTTTGTGGATTTTCAGGTCATTTCGAGAATTTTTTTTCTGCACAAAAATAACACCATGGCAGTTCTGCTGAAAACAACGTCTGTCCGGGTTAGTTCCTTTCAAATCATGCAAGTTAGAGTCCAAAACAAGGGCAAAAGTGTTTGGAAAAGTAGATACGACGGAGACGTATCAATCTCCTAGATAGATCTTGCGTGAGCGTAGATTTGTTTTTGAAATCGCATGCTATGTTTCCCAACAGTGGTATCAGAGCCAGGTCTAGCGTGGATGATATGCACGAGTAGAACACAAAGAGTTATGGGTGGTGATCGTCATACTTCCTACCACCAATGTCTTATTTTGATTTGGCGGTATTGTTGGATGAAGCGGCCCAGACCAACCTTACATGACCACGTTCATGAGACCGGTTCCACCGACAGACATGCAACTAGTTTTGCATAAAGGTGGTTGGCGGGTGTCTGTTTCTCCTAATTTAGTTGAATAAAATTTAACTGCGGCCGGTCCTTGTTGAAGGTTAAAACAACAAACTTGATAAATCACCATTGTGGTTTTGTGCCATAGGTAAGAACGGTTCTTACTAGAAGCCCGTAGCAGCCACGTAAAACTTGCAACAACAAAGTAGAGGACGTCTAACTTGTTTTTGCAGGGCATGTTGTGATGTGATATGGTCAAGATATGATGTGATATACGTGTTTTGTAAAAGTAATCGGCAACTAGCAGGAGCCTTATGGTTGTCGCTTTATTGTATGAAATGCAAACGCCATGTAATTGCTTTACTTTATCACTAAGCTGTACCGATAGTTGTAGAAGCAATAGTTGGCGAGAAGACCACGACACTATGATGGAGATCAAGGTGTCGAGCTAGTGACAACTGACAATGGAGATCATTACGTTGCTTTGGAGATGGAGATCAAGAGCACAAGATGATGATGGCCATATCATGTCACATATTTTGATTGCATGTGATGTTTATCTTTATGCATCTTATTTTGCTTAGTACGACGCTAGCATTATAAGACGATCCTTAACTAAATTTCAAGGTATAAGTGTTCTCCTCGAGTATGCACCGTTGTGAAAGTTCTTCGTGCTGAGACACCACGTGATGATCGGGTGTGATAGGCTCTACGTTCACATACAACGGGTGCAAGCGAGTTTTGCACATGTGAAATACTCGGGTTAAACTTGACGAGCCTAGCATGTATAGACATGGCCTCGGAACACTGGAGACCGAAAGGTAGAACGAGAATCATATAGTACATATGATCAACATAGAGATGTTCACCATTGATGACTACTCCATCTCACGTGATGATTGGCATGGTTTAGTTGATTTGGATCACATATCATTTAGATGACTTGAGGGATGTCTATGTAAGTGGGAGTTCTTAATTGAACTTAATTTATCATGAACTTAGTCCTGATAGTATTTGGAAATTATGTTGTTGATCAATAGCTCGTGATGTTGCTCCCCGTTAATTTTTAATATGTTCCTAGAGAAAATTAAGTTGAAAGATGATAGTAGCAATGACGCGGACTGGGTCCATGATCTGAGGATTATCCTCATTGCTGCACAGAAGAATTATGTCCTTGATGCACCGCTAGGTGATAGAATTGCAGGAGCAGATGCAGACGTTATGAACGTTTGGCTAGGTCAATATGATGACTACTTGATAGTTTAGTGCACCATGCTTTACGGCTTAGAACCGGGACTTCAAAAATGTTTTGAATGCCACGGAACATATGAGATGTTCCAAGAGTTGAAAAAAGTATTTTAGACTCATGCCTGTGTCGAGAGGTATGAGACCTCTGACAAGTACTTTGCCTACAAGATGGAGGAGAATAGCTCAGCCAGTGAGCATGTGCTCAGAATGTCTGGGCACTACAATCGCTTGAATCAAGTGGGAGTTAATCTTCCAGATAAGATAGTGATTGACAGAGTTCTCTAGTCACTACGACCAAGCTACTAGAACTTCGTGATGAACTATAATGTGCAAGGGATACTGAAAAATATTCCCGAGCTCTTCACAATGCTGAAATCTGCGAAGGTAGAAATCAAGAAAGAGCATCAAGTGTTGATGGTTAACAAGACCACTAGTTTCAAAAAAAGGGCAAAGGAAAAGAAAGGGAACTTCAAGAAGAATGACAAGCAAGTTGTCACTCCCGTGAAGAATCCCAAACCTGGACCTACGACTGAAACTGAGTGCTTCTACTGCAAAGGAAATGGTTACTGGAAGCAAAACTACACCCATTATTTGGCAGATAAGAAGGATGGCAAAGTGAACAAAGGTATATTTGATATACATGTTATTGATGTGTACCTTACTAGTGCTCGTAGTAGCCCCTAGGTATTTGATACATGTTCGGTTGCTAAGATTAGTAACTCGAAACAGGAGTTGCAGAATAAATGGAGACTAGTTGAGGGTGAAGTGACGATGTGTGTTGGAAATGGTTCCAAGATTGATATGATCATCATCACACACTCCCTATACTTTCAGGACTAGTTTTGAACCTAAATAAATGTTATTTGGTTTTTGCATTGAGCATCAACCCAATAGGATCATGTTTATTGCAATATGGTTATTCATTTAAAGACAGAGAATAATTGTTATTATGTTTACATGAATAAAACCTTATATGGTCATACACCCAATGTTAATGGTTTATTGAATCTCGATCGTAGTGATACACATATTCATAATTATGATGCCAAAAGATGCAAGGTCGATAATGATAGTGCAACATATTTGTGGCACTGCCGTTTAGGTCATATCGGTGTAAAATGCATGAAGAAACTCCATGCATATGGACTTTTGGAATCACTTGATTATGAATCATTTGATACTTGCGAACCGTGCCTCATGGGCAAGATGACTAAAACTCCGTTCTCCAGAACAATGCAGCAAGCCAATGACTTATTGGAAATAATACATACCGACGTATGCAATCCGATGAGTGTTGAGGCTTGCGGAGGGTATCATTATTTTCTGACCTTCACGGATGATTTGAGCAGATATGGGTATATCTACTTAATGAAACACAAGTCTGAAACACTTGAAAAGTTCAAAGAATTTTAGAGTGAAGTGGAGAATCATTGTAAGAAGAAAATAAAGTTTCTACGATCTGATTGTGGAGGTGAATATTTGAGTTACGAGTTTGACCTTCATTTAAAACAATGTGGAATAGTTTAACAACTCACGCCACCTGGAACACCACAGCGTAATGGTGTGTCTGAACATTGTAACCGTACTTTATTAGATATGGTGCGATCTATGATGTCTCTTATAGATTTACCACTATTGTTTTGGGTTTATGCATTAGAGACAACTGCATTCATGTTAAATAGGGCACCGTCAAAATCCGTTGAGATGACACCGTATGAACTGTGGTTTGGCAATAAACCTAAGCTGTCGTTTCTTAAAGTTTGGGGATGCGATGCTTATGTCAAAAGGCTTCACCCTGATAAGCTCGAACCCAAATTGAAGAAGTGCGTCTTCATAGGGTACCCTATGAAAACAATTGGGTACACCTTCTACCACAAATCCGAAGGCAAGATCTTTGTTGCCAAGAATGGAACCTTTCTAGAGAAGGATTATCTCTCGAAAGAAGTGACTGAGAGGAAAGTAGAACTTGATGAGGTAACTGTACCTTCTATCAATTTGGAAAGTAGCTCATCCGAGAAATCCGTTCCCGTGATGCCTACACCAACTAGAGAGGAATCTAATGATAATGATCATGAAACTTCGGATCAAGTTACTACAGAACCTCGTAGGTCAACCAGAGCATGATCCGCACCAGAGTGACACGACAATCCTGTTCTATAAGTCATGTTACTAGACCATGACGAACCTACGAACTATGAAGAAGCTATGATGAGCCCAGATTCTGATACATGGCTAGAGGCCATGAAATCTGAGATAGGATCCATGTATGAGGACAAAGTGTGGACCTTGGTGGATTTGCCCGATGATCCGCGACCCAAGAAAATAAGGAGGAATGGGGCCTCATGGACATGGCCCTGAACGAGCTGGCCGCGGCAGTTCCTGCCCCCACGCCCGTCCCAGCTCCCATCCCCGTGCCCGCGCGAGCAACCATCCCCGTAGCATTGACGGGCTGGTGTCGAGCACTATCGCACAACTGGAAGCCGCAGGCGCCAGCGAGGTATCTGTGGACCCGCCCGAGCTTGTTTACATGCCAGCGCCAACGCCCGTGCCCGTGCATGCCCCTCCACCCACCACGGCACCGGTCCCCGTGCGTCTGCCTACACCCGCCGCGCCCGTGCCCATGCTCGTGCGCGCCCCCCTCAGCGGCATGGGATGCCGCCATCGACCGCTACCTCGCAGCGCCGCCAGTTGCCGTCCTCCCGCGCCCCACCCGTCGATCGCGTGATGACATGATGTTTGATTTCCAAGTGAAGAACATTCTGTGCTGCCATGAAGACTTCAACAATGGCATCCCAAAGGACGATAACGACAACGCAGGCGCGGCACGCCGCCTCCGCCGCCGCCGGAAATAGTTTTTTTGGGTTTAATAATGTATCTCGATCATATGAATATAAATTTGCAGTGTGACTGAATGAAAGATATGGTTTGAATGAACTTGTGTTTTTCTCTCTTAATGTACAAACTTATCAAACGATTTTCTTTTGAAAAAAATGTCAACGAGTTTTAACTATAAAACACTCATCGCAAACATTTTAGTTAGAACACTGATATGCAAACCGATAGCTTCCCCAGGAAGCCAAGGGAAAATGTGCCGAGTAGGATTTGTGCAACTCTTGATCGCAAACATTTTAGATAGAACACCTGTTTGCAAAGTGAGAGCTATGGTCTTCCCCCGTAAGCCAAGGGGAAATTCGAAGTGCAGGATTTGTGCATCTCTTCAACGCAAACGGTTAAGATTGAATACAGTATGCAAAGCCATACTTCAGTACAAAGCCAAGAGAAAATGTGCCGAGCAGGATTTGTACATCCCTTCAACGCAAAAGTTTGTTTTGGATGACCAATGTGTAACCACGTACAATTTGGTAAGATTTGCATCTGTCATATTGGGTATATTGCCATTTATCAAACCAGAAAGGTTGACATTTGTTGATCTAGTAACATTGCCATTTGTCAACCTTGTAACACTGCGATTTGTCAAAATATGCAGCTAAAAATCACTAGCACTATCTAATTTTTGCAACTAAAATTCAGTAATTAAGCATAGATTTCATTCATAGATTAAGAAGTCGTTCTTTATACAAACAATTCAACTCGACAGCTGAACCAACCAAACTTTTCCCCAATTGTTTCCAACCACGTACTGAAATAGCTAGTTCAACTATATATACTAGCTAATTTTAAGTACGTTGTATAGTTTCACCACATCTATAGTCAGATGAACTGAACAAAATAGCCCCTAAATATTACTACTATGGAGGGGCTTTGTACTACTTTCGGCAGCCTCTTCTCTGCCGAGCGCGCTCAGTAAGAGGCAAAGGAGGAGGAGCCTACCGACGAGATGGACAACTGCAATACGGGCCTACCGCTGCTGCACCTTCAGCGACGCTCACCTTGAATGCCCTCTGCCGCTGTCAGATTTCAGGTTCCGCAAACCCTTGATAGGTTCGAACTCGCGGGTGCGTGCGGAGATCTCAACCTACCCAGCCAGCTTACTTGTGATCCTCACAGCCTAGCGCGTCGAGCTCAAAGGAACAAAGAGACACAATAGTTTATCCTGGTTTGGGCCACCTTGTGATGTAATACCCTACTCCAGCTTTGTGGTGGATTGCCTCGAGGGGCTGAGGATGTACTAGTACAGTGGATGAACTACCTCAGGTGGTGAGGTGTTCTTGAGCTCGAGAGAGCTGGGGAGGTGGTCAAGTCGGAATGGATCCAATCCCCCTCCATGGTGGTGGCTAAGTCCTATTTATAGTGGCCTTCGTCCTCTTCCCAAATGTTGGCGGAAAGGGATCCCACAACGGCCAAATTTGAAGGGGGACAAGAAGTATATCCTATCCTGACTAAAGTGGTATTCACCTGCAAAAGCCTCTGGTTGTGACGTTGTGGTTGGCTCGGTGATGACCTCTGTCCTGCCGTCCTGGCGGTCTTGGTCTTGTTGCACCAGAATGGAAACCTTTGGCTGATTCCTCGGGACTCCGCTCCTGCTGCTTGCCTCCTTTGCACCAAAGAGAAACTGGTACTCTACGCCCGCTAGCGCCCGCTAGCTGAGCCTCGTGAGGTGCACCTTGCATAGAAGTCTTTGCTCCTCGGGAGCCAGCCTGAGGAGGCTGACCCCCTTGGAGGTCTTGATGTCGTCCGCCTCACGAGGCTTGGCCCCTTACGACGGTCTTGAGTTGTTGATGTTGAAGCTAGGCCATACCAGGCCATCGACGGAGCGGCGTAGTGGGCCGTAGGCAGGCAAGTCTGGGTACCCCCATATCCAGAATGCCGACTGTAGCCCCCGGGCCCAAGGCGCGCTCGGACTTAGCTTCTAGGCAAAGCCAAGGGGCAAGTGCGGAGCGCCGCGGGCCCTAACCACCTGTGGCCTTGAACTATGCATGGCGATTGATGGGATGTGGGCGTCTCCACTTCCCCATGCTGCCTCAATAACCGTTCGTCTTGACGAGTCGATGCTGCATGCAGAGGATCATCATTGCGCGAGGTCGTGGAGGCTGGCGGTTGGCCTCCCTCTGGCTATTAATAAGGGGAGGGGCAGATCCCCTCTTGCTTATCTCTTCCTCCGTCTTCTCGCCGATCGTCCCTACTCCTTCTCCATCTTGCTGTAGCATCCATGGTGCCGCCGCGGAGGTTCTCGAACACTGAGAAGGGAAAGGCCACCAAGGAGGGGCCAACTTCTCCACCACCCAAGAGAGGCCGCGGCCGGCCCCGCAAGCACGCAGCGACCCCGGTGTTGGACCCCAGGGGGTGCAGGCATGCATCTCCAAGGGCCAATGTCTCCCTTGGCGCCCGTGGTGGTACTTCTTCTCGCGGCGGGGGCCACCGGCCCTGAGGCAGCCCCCACCATGAGGGAAGGCGCACCGTGGTTGCGCGCCCTCCTCGACCACACTTCTCCTTGCTGGACGTGCTCCCCGAGTTTGTGGTGTGGTCGGAGAGGCCTGCCGGCACCTCGCTCCGGCTTCCGCGCTTCTTCTCCGGCGAGCTACCGTCCTTGGGGCTCGACGGCCTTTGGCTGCAGGCCTACGACTGCTGCAGAAGGGCCTCGTGGGTGGGGACTGAGGTCGCTGCCATGGGCAGCATGGTCCTGGCCCGTGGCTAGCAGGCGTTCGCTCGCGCACGAGGCCTGAGCGGGAGGTGCACTCTCCACTTCAAGTACGATGGCCTAGCGATCCTCTACATGAGGGTGTTTAGGGAGGATGGCTGCCGCGTGGGGTGCTGCCCAAAAGACGGCAGCGGCAATGAGCTTGGCCTTGACGTCGGCTACGCCAGCGGCAGGGGTGGCTGGGGTGAGCTTGGCCTTGACGACATCCACTCCTCCTCCCGCAGCGGCAGCTCTTCCTCGGATGAGAGCTTGAGCAGCGGCGGCTACAACCAGCCTCCGCGCCGTCGAGCTCGGATTGAGGGTGGCGGTGGGTCGTCTCGCCGCCACGCCCTAGTGAAGCTGGAGGGGAGCCCGGCCTAAGCTCGGGGTCGCCGAACTTGGACTCGAGGTTTGCCGCGGCCTCGGGCCACTTGAGGGCGAACTGGTGGAGCGCCGGGGGCACCTTGAGGTGTTGCTTGAGGATGCGGCGCTGGCATTGGATCCGCACGACCTCGGGCCACTTTTATTTAACGTTTCCTTTCTTATGCAATTTGAAAAAAGTAGGGTGCCCCGCTGGGGTGTGTAATGAACTATGGAAGTTATGCCCTTTTATGCAATGCTTATTATCTTAATGCTGTGCCATGATGTCTGTATTCTGGGCAGGCAAGGGTAGGATAACTTAGCTCGACATGTTTGCGGTAGTTTCCCACCTCATGAGGGCGAGACCCTTGACATCTGGCGGAGCCCCCATTCCTGGTGACTCGAGAGGCGTTTAAGGCCTCGGGAGGTGCTGTAGATCTGTTGCAGAGCAGCTTAGAGAAAAAGAAAACATGTCGAGCACCTCGTTTCTCCTCGCGTGAGTCTCCTGTCATAGGTTAGCTGTGGCTTAATGCACCGCGTCGCGCTGCCCGAGGGGCACGGACATTAGGGGGTACTGGTGCCCGTGAGCTTGATCGAGGGCTCCTCGCGAGGATAAAGCCAAAGCACTGGGGCAATGGGGTTCGTCGAGTTGTGCTCGTGCGAGGGCGGGCCCATGCGCACACACCTGCCTAGCCCCCACGCGAGGCGCACGAGGAAGAGCGATGGGCAACTGCCACACCTTCTTGGCCCAGGCTAAGAACGAAAGAAACAAGAGGAGAGAAAATCCAACTTGGCAAACCAAAGCACGAAAGCACCAACTCCATTAAAGATTACTAAAAGATTGCAAGCAACTTCGAAAAGCAAATGAATAGCCGCTTCTGGCAGCTAGTCTAGTCTTCTCACCAGCGCGGAGCTAAGTGCTGCCACTAGGATGTTGGAGGGATCCCCCGTGAGGCCCCAGGGCGGCTCTCAGGAGACTCCGGGGCGTGTACAGCCCCACTCATTATTACGTGAGAGTTTCACGAGCGGAGACCTTCATAGGCCGGAGCCTTGCTTCGTGGGTAGAACTTCCGGAGGTGCTGAATGTTCCAGGCGTTCTGAATGGGGACCCCGTCCTGTGTCTCCAGGAGCGCGGCGCCAGGCCTGGAGACACGGGCAATCCTAAATGGGCCCTCCCACATGGGAGAGAGCTTGTGCAGCCCCTCCATGGAGAGCACCCGCCTCAGGACGAGGTCGCCCACCTCAAACGTCCTGGAGCGGACGCTGCGGAAGTGGTACCACCGCAGCGCCTGCTGGTACCTTGCCGCTCGGAGCGAGGCTTGACGAGGTATCCTCCCCCAACACGAGATCCATCCCCCACGTGGCGTCCTGACGTGCCTCGTCGAACTCCAGGACCCGCATGGAGCGATGCTTGACCTCGTGTGGGAGAACCTCTTCAGCTCCGTAGACGAGGAAAAATGGCGTCTCACCCGTTGGCTTGGTCGCGGTGGTGAGGATGGACCACAACACGGACTGGAGCTCGTCAGCCAGCCCCTTCCGCAGGCCTCGAGCTTCTTCTTGAAGGTCCTTGCCTTGAGGCCTCTCAAGACCTTTGCGTTGGCAAGCTCAGCCTGACCATTGCTCCTGGGGTGTGCCACTGAGGCGTAGCATATCTGCATTCCAAGGTTAGCATAGTATGTTTTGAAGAGGTTGCTAGTGAGCTGCAAGCCATTGTCGGTGATGATGCGGTTAGGGACCCCGAACCGGCTCACGAGGCCTTTGATGAACATGACAGCTGATCCAGCTGGGATGGTGTGGACGGCTTATACCTCTGCCCACTTGGTGAACTTGTCAATGGCAACGTAGAGGTAGCGGTAGCCCCCTGGCGCTCGGGGAAACGGCCCCAAGATGTCCAGCCCCCAGACCGTGAACGGCTATCGACGTTCTAGGAACGGGGGTCCCCAGACTTGCCTGCCTACGACCTGCAGTCTGGCTCAGCAGTGGCCTAGTACGGCCCGTCTTCATCAACAAACACTCAAGACCCTCGCGAGGGGCCAAGCCTCGTGGGGAGGACGACGCAAGGCTTTCTCAGGGGCGGCCTCACCATGCAGGCTCACGAGGAGGCGGAGACATCAAGGCAAGGAGTACCCCGCGAGGTGCTCGTGACGCAAGCCATTTAGAAACATTAAAATTGTGCACTAATCCAGGCCTCTCAAGTCATTAGCGTTTTGAACCATTAGATCTTCTTCTTTGGGCATTTGTGGCCGTTAAACTCCCACGTGGGGTTTGTACATTGAGCACCGAGCGACCGAACTGGAATGGGCTGCTGCTCCGGGAACAAATTCGGACGCTTCCTATGATTTTGGGCCCAGTGAACTGTTATGTGTAACCCTGTTATGTGTAACCCAAGGTCCATCTAATCGTGAAACCGGCGCAATCCTTTGCTTCTGGAACATTAAAACTGTGCACTAATCCAGGCCTCTCAAGTCATTAGCGTTTTGAACCATTGGATCTTCTTCTTTGGGCATTTGTGGCCGTTAAACTCCCACGTGGGGTTTGTACGTTGAGCACCGAGCGACCGAACTGGAATGGACCGCTGCTCCGGGAACAAATTCGGATGCTTCCTGTGATTTTGGGCCCAATGAACTGTTATGTGTAACCTGTTATGTGTAACCCAAGGTCTATCTAATCGTGGAACCGGCGCAACCCTTTGCTTCTGGACTGACAAAGCTCCGGTCGACGTGGGAGGCGAAGGTACATGGAGAGGAAGAGGCATAGCCAAACGAGCGAAGCATTGATGCTTCAAGAGCCGCGGTGTTGCGTTTAATAGCCACGGAGGTGCGCGGGCCTCCTCTTGGCTTCCGAGCTGACAACACTAAGAGTATGTATGTTACTGCCCTTCCACCTCCTCCTTACCTTTACGAGCCTATTTATCTCTGCTTCAAACCCTGCACAATGGCGACCTCCTCTTCATCACTATCTTCTCCGCACAATGGCGACCTCCTCTTTCCTGATGATGGGTGGGAGTTTCGCATTGGCTTCCTTCACAGTTGGAGTGCTCGTGGCCCATGAAGAAACGGGCGGGGAAGGAGAGGCAGACTGCCACTGTAGTCTCCTCCAGCCTCTTTCCCCCCTTCTACCAGTGTCATACGATTGCCTGGATCCCATCCTTGCCATTTGCCACCGCACCATGTTCGAAAAGAAGGCACACAAGAGGCAAGTCTCTTTTTCTTTTACTTCTGCAAAAATTCAACCATGGTTCCAAGGCAGATTTGAGAGCAGTAACCACCATGAGGGTCAAAAGTCAAAGCGCTAGCTCTTCTACGTGAGGGCAACGGAGGTACTTCGATGACGACCAGATGATGATCAACTTTTCGTAGGTAGTTTAATTACTAAATCGTTGAAACGGTGCAGATCAGACTTGAACGTATTTTCTTTGTGCAGATTAATTCCTCTTAGTTCTACAATTTTCAGGTCTCTCTATCTTGGTGCATGGCTCAGTTTATAGGAATAAAAAGGGTGCATGTGTATGATGTTCTCTGTTAAAGCTGATTTGATCCATGTATTTTGATTGCTTGTAGTGATTGATTTTCAAAATTGAAGAACTGAAGTATAACTGTCTAAGCCCGACGTTCAGAACAAGGAGACATAAAAGCCACATAGTAAAGCACCTGTTAATGCTATTTATACGGGAGAATTTCTACGACAGCACTGCTCATGTTGGAGGTAAATTCAACTACTTTATCTGTGATGAACTTATATTATATTTGCTCCATTGTGTTGATTGGTACTATTTCCTGCAGGTATTACATAATTTGAATCTTAAGTATAAAGAGCATAAATATTGACCGCGAGATGAGCTGCTCCATATTTGTTGTGAGAGTGCTTCTCTTATTTTCTGTACAGTATGTTAAAAACAGTTTCTAAACAATAGTTCTTTTTTTCTTTTGTGAAAATGTACAACGGTTTGTTAGCATGAACCATTCTTCAATAATTATTTAGATGGCCTAATAAACATTTCTCAGATGATATGTGTTCCCGAGAAAAAACTTTAGATAAAGTGCACCATTATTAAACTTCCATTTTCTTTTTCTTTCTGGACCAACCTTACCGAAAAAGGATTTCACCTCAATCGACATCCAAAACTGATACAAACACAACACCAACATCACACTCACACACATCCAAGGCCAGATACATAGGTGCCAAAGGGCTACAACAACAACACGCCATACGACTCCAAGTAAACTATAGGAGAAGAAATTAAGCATCACTACAGAGCCGCCGGCGCCCTTCCAATGAAGATATCACGAAGAAGTGAAGTTCAGGCTCCACAAAACCGAGCGCTTCAAGACGGTGCCTTAGGAAAGGACACGACACAACAGCGCCGCCACCGTCTGATCGAAAGATCAGATTTTCATCCAAAGCGCGACTAAGGTAGGGAGCAACCACAACGAAGGCTTCAGAAAGATGGCGACGCCCACAGGCGCTGCCTCTGCCGGTCTGGTGAAACCAGATAGGGTTTTCACCCCGGCACGCAGACTCCGCCTCCGACAAAGAACATCGAGATGGCAGCCACCACAACGCCCACGCGGACATGGCCACTAGCCTCCAGCATCTGAGCCACAAGCTCAACCCACAAGCACCATGGCTCCCACCACCCGTGCCACCGCCCAGGAAACAAGATGGCCAAAAGATCCATGATGATTGAGTGATGACCAACCGGCAACCAAGTCGGAGAAGAGGACCAACTTTTGAATTTTTTTATGGAAAATTGGATAATATCCTCGCAATGGTTGGTGGTTTTTTAGCCACTTGATCGCCAGTATATGTTTCAAATCAATTGGACCATTGAATTTTAGGAAAAAATATATATTCTTACTAGACTCCATCAATATATGGATGGTATCAGATATAAATTGTGTTCCAAAGAAAAGGACTTAGATTTCTGTCCAGATGAAGAGGCTATTCAATTTTTAGTGTTGTAGATTTCTTGATTATGCATGGAAGATAGCTTATACAATGTGACCTTACGATAGAATGTCGAGGAGCATGTTGGATTCACAAATAATAAACCACTTTTAATTGAGTTATTATATTTATGAATGGATGGACGTGATTGAAAATCTTATAATATATACATTAGATGCTGTCGTACCTTAATGTAGTTATAGCAATTTGTATCATCACGACTTAGAAACAAATGGGCGTGGCAACGCGCGCCGTCATGGTCTAGTGACGATCAAGACCAGGCGGGCGCCAGCCTGCGCAGTGTCCTCGTTCCTCTTTGGTGCAAAGGGGGCGAGCGCAGGCGCGGAGTACCGAGACATCAAGCAAAGATTTCCTTATCGGTGCAACGAGACCAAGATCAGCAGGACGGTAGGACGAAGGTCACCGTGGAGCCCAAGACGGCGTCATCGCCAGAGTCTTTTATAGTCGAAGACCACCTTTAGTCAGGATAGCTTGTACTAGCTGCCCCCCTTCAAAATGGCCGTTGTTGGCTCCTTTCCCGCTCAATATTTGGAAAGAGGACCAGGGCCTCTATATATATAGATAGCCACCACAGTAGAGAGGCATCTCACCTACGTCTCATCTAGAGCCAACAGAGACGGATCAGTTCCTCTCCAGCCACACCACCACAAGAACACCTCTTGCTAGGCTGTTCCTCCCTTGTACTATTCATCATCAGCCCAAGAGGCAATCCACCACATCACACACTGGATTAGGGTATTACACCACAACGGTGGCACGAACCAGTATAAACCTCGTGTCTCTTGTGTTGTTCAAAGTGTTAGCTTAGAATCGCGGCGAGGTTTTGGGGCGTGAATCGATGGGGAGAAGATCTTTGTGCGCACCGCAGAGTTCGAACCTTAAGGGTTTTTCCGGAACCCGATATCCGACATTTGCCGCGCCAGGTAGGGGTGCGCCGGAGCTCTCCCTTCTATCGACCTGCTCTCCACCAACACCGTGCTGCGCCCTCATGGCGGACGATGCACCGTCGGCTCCAACGGACAACGCCAGCGCTGGGGCCAGGGGGCTCCGAGCCCTGGCCCCCGCCTTGCGACAGGTGCAGTGGCCACACAAGTTCAAGCCAGAGATGCCGCCGCGCTACAACGGTGCGACGGATCTGCTGGCTTTCCTACTGGCGTACGAGGAGGCCGGCCTCAAGGCCGGAGGCGACGACAAGGACATGGCCAACTGGTTTCCCATGGCCCTCACCGGCATCCCGTGCATTTGGCTGCTCCACCTGCCCGCATCCTTTGTGGCCTCCTGGGAGGAGCTGCGCAACCTCTTCCTCACCCACTACGCTGCACCAGCGCCCCCGGTCGTCGCATCCCTCCTGGGTGGCTCGCAGGCACCACCCTCGGGCCGCTACGTCAAGCCATTCGTCCGCCAGATCGACGCCGCCCTCAAGCGGCAGGGAGCTCCCCCGGGTTGGGCGGCACCCAAGGCCGACCTGAACTTCAACTTGGACGATCACCCCGTCAACATCGCCTGCTCGGGTGCGCTCCCAATGCTTTGCACGCCCACCATCTGCCAGGTGGCCGTCACCATGACCCTCATCGACGGCGGCGCCGGCCTCAACGTGCTCTCGGTGGAGGCCTTCAGCCTCCTCCATGTGCCGCTGGAACGGCTCCGACCCAGCAAGCCCTTTTCGGGCGTCGGGGGCGGTTCTTCCAGCTCCCTAGGGCAGATCCGTCTTCCTGTGACTTTCGGCACCCACGACAACTTCCGCACCGAGCTCATCGACTTCGACATCACCCGCATTGGCCTCTCGTACAATGCCATCCTCGGCTACCCCGCCTTGGCTTGGTTCATGGCGGCGACCCATCCAGCTTACAACCTCATGAAGATGCCCGGGAGCAGCGGCGTCCTCACCGTAGCTGGGGATACCAAGGACGCTCTGCTGGCGCTCAAGCTCGCCCTCAAGACTGCCACGGTAGCACAGCCCACCGGCACGGACGCCTCCAAGGCCAAGGGGGCTGCGCCAACCAAGAAGAAGCAGCTGTTCACCCAAGACAAGGCAGAAACCAAGTAGGTACCCATTGAGGAGGATGGGTCCTAAGGCGCCACCTTCACCATAGGCGCCAACCTCGACCCCGATCAAGAGGAGGCGCTGGTGAAGTTCCTGCGCTTGAACAAGGACGTGTTCGCATGGGAACCCAAGCAGCTAGCAGCGGTCCTAAGGCAGGTGATCGAGCATCACCTGAATGTGTGCCCCAACGTACGCCCCGTGAAGCAGAAAGCCAGGCGGCAGTCCACCGAGAAGCAGACCTTCATCGTCCAAGAAACCCGCAAGCTAGAGGCAGCAGGTGTCATTCGCGAGGTTCGCTACCCCGAATGGCTGGCGAACCCTGTTGTTGTGCCGAAGAAAGGGGTAAAGGAGCGCATGTGCGTCGACTTCACCAACCTCAACAAGGCCTTCCCTCAAGATCCGTTCCCGCTCCCTCGCATCGACCAAATCGTCGACTCCACCGCCGAGTGCGACTTACTGTGCTTCTTGGATGCTTTTTCAGGCTATCACCAAATCAAGATGGCAGTAGAAGATGTGGAGAAGACGGCCTTTCTGACCCCATGTGGGGTATACTGCTAGACCTGCATGCCGTTCGGGTTGCACAACGCGGGCGCAACCTTCCAGCGGCTGATGCACATCGCCTTAGGCCGGCGGCTCGGTAAGAACGCCAAGGCTTACGTCGACGACATTGTGGTGAAGTCTCGGGAGGCAAAGACCTTGATCCAGGACTTGGAAGAGACCTTCGTGAGCATCCGCGAAGTGGACCTGTGACTCAACCTGGAGAAGTGCGTGTTTGGTATTCCCTCTGGCAAGATTCTAGGCTTCCTCGTGTTCCACAGGGGGACCGAGGCCAACCCAGAGAAGGTCAAGGCGATCGAAGACATGAGTCCAGCGCAAACCATCAGGGAAATGCAGAAGCTCACCGGGCGCGTAACTGTGTTAGGGTGCTTTATCTCCAAGCTAGGGGAGCGCGCCTTGCCCTTCTTCAAGCTTATGAAGAAGAAGGGTTTGTTCGAATGGACACAGGAGGCCGACCAAGTGTTTCAAGACCTCAAGAAGTACCTGGCCAGCCCTCCTGTGTCTGTAGCACCACGCCCTCTCGAGCCCCTAGTGCTCTACCTCGCCGCCACACCCTACTCTGCCAGTGCAGCCCTGGTGGCGGTTCGGGAAGAGCGCCAGACCAAGGCCGCGCCACGACCGGCCACGGCCCCTGTCGCGGCAGCACAGGACCAAGGAGGCCTCTCGAATACCACGGCCTCGACAGATGGAGGCCAGCCTCAACAGGAAGATGCCCCTAGGGCTGATGAGGCCTCACCAGGCAACCAGGTGCTGGGGGCCCCGTCGTCTCAGGAGGCGCCTAATCCTCCGGAAGGCACGAACCTCGTCAGCACACCCACCCTCGTCGAGCATCCGGTGTATTTCGTCAGCACGGTGCTGCGGGATGCACGAGCACGGTACCCCATGCCTCAGAAGCTCTTGCTCGCGCTATTGGTGGCCTCGTGGAAGCTGCGACACTACTTTCGAGGTCACCCCATCAAGCTCGTCTCTGCCTACCCCTTGGAGAGGGTACTCAGGAGCCCCAACTCCGCTGGAAGGGTCGGTGAATGGAACGTCGAGTTGCAAGCGTTTCAGCTGGAATTCAGCACAACCAGGGTCGCCAAGGGAGCTGCACATGCAGATTTTGTGGCAGAGTGGGCAGAGGCGCCAGGGCTCGAAGCAGGTGAAGATCGGTCACTTTCGCCGGGAAGTGAGGCGCCAGACGGCTGGGTCATGTACTTCAATGGAGCATTCTCACAACATGGCGCGGGGGCTGGTGCAGTGCTTATATCCCTCACTCAGGACAAGCTCTATTACGTCGTGCATCTCTGTTTCCAGCATGGCAAGAAGGTCTCCAACAACATAGCAGAATATGAGGGCCTCATAGTGGGCTTGAAAGCTACAACAGCATTGGGGGTAAAGCGCCTCACCATCAAAGGTGATTCGCAACTCCTCGTCAACTTCTCCAACAAGGTGTACGAGCCGAAGGACGAGCACATGGAAGCGTATCTTACGGAGGTGCACATGATGGAAAAGCAGTTTTGGGGGCCGGAGTTGCAGCATGTGCCCCGCGGCACCAACCAAGAGGCTGATGACATCACCAGGAGGGCATCCAGGCAGCTGCCTTAGGAGCCTGGCATTTTCGAAGAGCGGCTCTTCAAACCATCGGCAGCGCCGTCACTATCAAGCACATTGCAACCTCAGGAAGAACTCCCTCATCCACCTGCCACCGGAGCCCCGGCCTGTGGCCCAACCTCGGGAGCATGCTTACTCCTGGCGCTGGAGCCTCAGTAGGGATGCTAGACTGCGGAATTCAAGGACTACCTGATGCAAGGGACTCTGCCAGAGAAGGAGGAGGACGCGGAACGCGTGGCCCGGTAGGCCACGGCCTACTGCATCCAAGACGGAGAGCTCTACCGGAAGCAGCCAAATGATGTTTCCCTGTGTTGCATCTCCAGGGAACAAGGGAAGGAGTTGCTGGCTGACATACACGGTGGAGATTGTGGACACCACTCGTCGTCACGGACCCTCGTCGGCAAGGTGTTTCGTAGCGGGTTCTACTCGCTTACAGCACTCAACGATGCAATCGAGCTGGTGAAGGCCTGCGAAGCCTGCCAATTCCATGCCAAGCAGATCCACCAGCCAGCTCAGGGCCTGCAGACCATCCCACTCTCATAGCCGTTCACGGTTTGGGGGCTGGATATCTTGGGCCCGTTTCCTCGGGCGCTTGGGGGTTACCGTTACCTCTACGTCGCCATCGACAAGTTCACCAAGTGGGCGAAGGTGGAAGCCGTCCGCACCATCCCAGCTGGCTCTGCAGTCAAATCCATCAAGGGCCTCATGAGCCGATTTGGGGTCCCTAATCGCATCATCACGGACAATGGTTCGCAGTTCACCAGCAATCTCTTCAAAACATATTGTGCTAACCTTGGAACGCAGATATGCTACGCTTCGATGGCACACCCCCGGAGTAATGGCGAGGCTGAACGCGCCAACACAGAGGTCTTGAAAGGCCTCAAAACCAGGACCTTCAAGAAGAAGTTGGAGGCCTGCGGTAGGGGCTGGTATGATGAGCTCCAGTCCGTGCTGTGGTCCATCCGCACTACCGTCACCAAGTCGACTAGCGAGACCTCGTTCTTCCTCGTCTACAGAGCAGAGGCGGTCCTCCCTCACGAGGTCAGGCGTCACTCCACACGGGCCCTAGCATTTGATGAAGCGCAACAGGATGCCATGCGGGGGGTGGACCTCGTGCTGGGGGAGGAACACCATCGGGAGGCTGCACTACAAGCAGCAAGTTACCAGCAGGCGCTGCGGCGGTGTCATTGCCGCAACATCCGCCCCAGGACTCTTGAGGTAGGTGACCTTGTGCTCAGGCGGGTGCTCTCCAGGGAAGGGCTGCACAAGCTCTCGCCCATGTGGGAGGGCCCGCTCAAGGTTGTTCATGTTTCCAGACCTGGCGCCGCGCGCCTGGAGACTCAGGAAGGGGTGCCCATTCCAAACGCTTGGAACATTCAGCACCTCCGGAGGTTCTACCCTTGAAGAAAGGCCCAGTGCCTGTGAAAAAGGCCCGGTGCCTGTGAAGAAAGGCCTAGTACCTGCGAAGAAGGCCCGACGCCTGTGAAGCTCACCGCCCGTAGAAAGGCCCGGTGCCTGTGAAGAAGGCCTAGTGCCTGTGAAGCTCGCCGCCCGTGACACTCTCACGTAATAATGAGTTGGGGCTGTACATGCCCCGGAGTCTCCGGAGTGCCGCCCTCGGTCCTCGGGGGCTCCCGCCCATGCCCAATGGCAGCACTTAGCTCCGCGCTGGTGAGAAGACGTCGAAGTCTAGACTAGGTGCCAGACGCAGCTTTTCATTTTTTTCTGCAGTTGGCTTGTTCTCCCTTGTTTGGACCTTTATTGGAGTTGCTTCTAGTGTTGTTGCCGTCCTCTGCCCCTGTTCTCTATTTTCTGTTTTTGGCTGGTTCGCTCTCTCTCTTTCTCTCTCTCTCTCTCTCTCTCTCTCTCTCTCTCTCTCTCTCTC
>NC_041393.1:270243188-270333620 GCF_002162155.2 Triticum dicoccoides
GGTTTTCATGAGGCTCCCTCCTTCCGGTTCACAACGGGAGCACCCCTCCCGGTCCGTGCCCCACGGGCATCACGACACAAAGACCGAGCCTAAGCCGGCAACCCTCGCGACCAAGGTTCGGAAACTATTCTCCCAAGTGATCTTTGCAGATCCTAAGACGCCCGACGAGGCCTCGAGCGGGTACCGCGCGAGGCGAAAGCTACTGCAAACATCCCTGGCTAAGTTGTTCCTATGCGCAGGCACATAACCACAACACCATAACGCAACATAGGAACGATAAATATAGTACGATGATTAGGGATCACAGTTTGCTGCACGCCCCCACGGGGCTCCATACTTCTCTCTCTCAATGCAGGAAAATGAGAATAACAAAATAAGGACGACGCACTTCTTGCGACAGCTCGCGAGGAGGGATTCACATCGTCCTCCCAAGCTCAATCAGACTCCGCCTCGCGCTTCACCGGGGCACGGCGACGGGATGACCCGCTATCACCCTTGAATTGGCCGCGAAAGCTGGTCACGGCCATCGCTGGAGGAGCTGTTGCCGGAGGAGGAGCCGCTGAAGCTCGGTGAGCTACGGATGCCGCCAGGGGCGGGTTTGCCTTCGCCCTCGTCACGACCGTCGCCAAGGCCGAGCACCTCGTCGCCGTCATCGTCTTCAGGATAGCACCCAGCGCGGCAGCCATCTTCTCTGAATACCCTCACGTAGAGGGTCGCATCGCCGTCGTACTTGAAGTGGAGGGTGCACCGCTGGCCCCGGCCACGCGCGCGGGCAAACGTCTGCCAGCCCTAGGCCAGGACCTCGTTCCCGGCGACGGAGATCTCCACCGCGACCCAAGAAGCCCTGCTGCAGAAGCCGTCCGTCTACAACCAGAGCCCGCCAGGGCCATTGGCCGGCAGTTCGCCGGCAAAGAAGCGGGGGAACTGGAGCCAGTTGTCGGCCGGATCTGCCGACCAGACGACAAACTCCGGCAGCACCTCTGCCAAGTGAAAGTGTGGCCGGGGAGGCCACACAGCCACGACACGCCTCCCTCCACCGACTGGGCCGCCATCACCGCACGGAGGACCACCACCACGACCATGAGGAGCCGCGGCGGGTCGCGGGGTTCTTGCGGGGACGACCACGGCCGCGCTTGGGCGGGGGAGAGCGAAGCCCTTGCTGGCGAGCTTTCCCCTTCTCTACGGCCGAGAACCTCTTCACGGTCGCCATGGGAAGCTGCAAGCAACTGGAGCAAGGAGGAAAAAGAAGCAGGCGGGGAGAAGGGAGATGTGCACCGGGGGCTTCCACCCCTCCACATTTATAACCCAAGGGAGGCCAACCGCCGACCTCCACGATCACATGTAATGATGACTCTTTTTGCATGCAGCAGGGACTGGTCAAATCAGGCAGTTGCCGAGGCAGCGTGGGGAAGCGAAGACGCCCACGTCCAATCAACCGCCACGCGGCAACCAAGGCCGCATGCTATTGGGGCCCGCGGCGCTCCGCACTTGCCCTTTGGCTTCGTTGCTAAGCCAAGTCCGAGTGCGCCTTGGGTCCGGAGGCTACTGTCAGCATTTTGGGAACGGGGGTCCCCAGACTTGCCTGCCTGCGGCTTGCAGCTTAGCTCAGCAATGGCCCAGTACGGCCCATCTTCATCAACAAATGCTCAATACCCTCGTGGGGCGTATGATGTAAGGCTTCCTCAGGGGCGGCCTCACCAGGCAGGCTCGCGAGGAGGCGGAGAGATCAAGGCAAGGAGTACCTCGCGAGGTGCTCGTGACGCAAGCCACAATGATCAAGACCAGGTGGGCGCCAGCCTGCGCAGTGTCCTCGTTTCCTCTTTGGTGCAAAGGGGGCAAGCGCAGGCACGGAGTACCGAGGCATCAAGCAAAGGTTTCCTTATCGGTGCAACGAGACCAAGATCAGCAGGATGGCAGGACGGAGGTCACCGTGGAGCCCAAGACGGCGTCATCGCCAGAGTCTTTTGCAGTCAAAGACCACCTTTAGTCAGGATAGCTTGTACTAGCTGCCCCCTTCAAAATGGCTGTTGTTGGCTCCCTTCCCGCTCAATATTTGGGAAGAGGACCAGGGCCTCTATATATAGAGATAGCCACTACAGTAGAGAGGCATCTCGCCTACGTCTCATCTAGAGCCAACAGAGACGGATCTGTTCCTCTCCAGCCACACCACCACAAGAACACCTCTCGTGAGGCTGTTCCTCCCTTGTACTGTTCATCATCAGCCCAAGAGGCAATCCACCACACCACACACTGGATTAGGGTATTACACCACAATGGTGGCCCGAACCAGTATAAACCTCGTGTCTTTTGTGTTGTTCATCGTGTTAGCTTAGAATCGCGGCGAGGTTTTGGGGCATGAATCGGTAGGGAGAAGATCTTCGTGCACACCCTAGAGTTTGAACCTTAAGGGTTTTGCCGGAACTCGATATCTGACAACGGCCATGTGAGCGGGATAGTCTGGAGGCCTTGCGCAGGCTGATGGTTCTGCTTGGCGTGGAACTTGCATGCTTTACAGGAGTGCACCAGCTCAGTGGCATCGTTGAGTGCAGTGTGCCAATAGAACCCACTGCAGAACGCCTTGCCTACGATGGTATGTGATGAAGAGTGGTGTGCGCAGTCCCCACCATGTATGTCTAGCAACAGCTCAAGCCCCTGCTCCTTGGATATGCATCATAAAGAAACGTCATTGGGCCTCTTGCGGTATAACTCACCGTCACAGATGCAGTACACGGTGGCCTGACGAGCCACACGCTCGGCATCGTCCTCCTTCTCTGGTAGGGTCCCTTGAAGTAGGTACGTCTTGAACTCCTCGGTCCAGCACCCCTCCTTTGGCTCGAGCGCGAGGAGCAGGCGGGCCCCTGAGGGAGGGCCGCATGCTGGGGCGCCTGTTGCTGGTGCTTGGGGTAGGTCCTCCTGAGATGGTGCTGGTGCTGCGGTGGGGGGAGCCACTGATGGCTTGAAGAGCCGTTCCTCAAACACCCCTGATACGTCCATTTTGCATCATGCTTTGATATTGATATTTATTGCATTATGGGCTTTTATTACTCATTATGTCACAATACTTATGCCTTTTCTCTCTTATTTTACAAGGTTTGCACGAAGAGGGAGAATGCCGGCAGCTGGAATTCTGGGCTGGAAAAGGAGCAAATATTAGAGACCTATTCTGCACAACTCGAAAAGTCCTGAAACTCCACGAAAGTTATTTTTGGAATTAATAAAAAATATTGAGCAAAGAAAATACCAGAGGGGGGCCACCCACCATCCACGAGGGTGGGGGGCGTGCCCCCTACCTCGTGGGCCACCTGGCAGGCCTCCGGTGCCCATCTTCTGCTATATGAAGTCTTTTGTCCTGGAAAAAATCATAAGGAAGCTTTCGGGACGAGACACCACCGCCACGAGGTGGAACCTTGGCGGAACCAATCTAGGGCTCCGGTGGAGCTGTTCTGTCGAGGAAACATCCCTCCGAGAGGAGGAAATTGTCACCATCGTCATCACCATCGATCCTCTCATCGGGAGGGGGTCAATCTCCATCAACATCTTCACCAGCACCATCTGCTCTCAAACCCTAGTTCATCTCTTGTATCCAATCTTTGTCTCAAAACCTCAGGTTGGTACCTGTGGGTTGCTAGTAGTGTTGATTATTCCTTGTAGTTGATGCTAGTTGGTTTATTCGGTGGAAGATCATATGTTCAGATCCTTTATGCATATTAATACCCCTCTGATTATGAACATGAATATGATTTGTGAGTAGTTACGTTTGTTCCTGAGGACATGGGAGAAGTCTTGCTATAAGTAGTCATGTGAATTTGGTATTCGCTCGATATTTTGATGAGATGTATGTTGTCTCTCCTCTAGTGGTGTTATGTGAACGTCGACTACATGACACTTCACCATTGTTTGGGCCTAGAGGAAGGCATTGGGAAGTAATAAGTAGATGATGGGTGGCTAGAGTGACAGAAGCTTAAACCCTAGTTTATGCGTTGCTTTGTAAGGGGCTGATTTGGATCCATACGTTTCATGCTATGGTTAGGTTTACCTTAATACTTCTTTTGTAGTTGCGGATGCTTGCAATAGGGGTTAATAATAAGTGGGTTGTTTGTCCAAGAAAGGGCAGTACCCAAGCACCGGTCCACCCACATATCAAATTATCAAAGTAACAAACGCGAATCATATGAGCGTGATGAAAACTAGCTTGATGATAACTCCCATGTGTCCTCGGGAGCGTTTTCCTTTATATAAGAGTTTGTCCAGGCTTATCCTTTGATACAAAAAGGATTGGGCCACCTTCCCGCACCTTATTTACTTTTGTTACTTGTTACCCGTTATGAATTACCTTATCACAAAACTATCTGTTACCGATAGTTTCAGTGCTTGCAGAGAATACCTTACTAAAAACCACTTGTCATTTCCTTCTGCTCCTCGTTGGGTTCGACACTCTTACTTATCGAAAGGACTAGATAGATCGCCTACACTTGTGGGTCATCAAGACTCCTTTCTGGCGCTGTTGCCGGGGAGTGAAGCGCCTTTGGTAGGTGGAATTTGGTAAGGAAAGATTTATATAGTGTGCTGAAATTTACTGTCACTTGTTACTATGGAAAGTAATCCTTTGAGGGGCTTGTTCGGGGTATCTTCACCCCGACCAGTAGAGCAAAGAGTTGCTCCTCAACCTACTGAATCTACTGAAAATGTTTACTTTGAAATTCCTTTGGGTATGATAGAGAAACTGCTAGCTAATCCTTTTATGGGAGATGGAACATTGCATCCCGATTTGCAACTAATATATGTGATGAAGTTTGTGGATTATTTAAGCTTGCAGGTATGCCCGAGGATGTTATTAAGAAGAAGGTCTTCCCTTTATCTTTGAAGGGAAAGGCATTGACATGGTTTAGGCTTTGTGATGATATGGGATCATGGAACTACAACCGATTGAAATTGGAATTTCATCAAAAGTTTTATCCTATGCATCTTGTTCATCGTGATCGTAATTATATATATAATTTTTGGCCTCGCAAAGTAGAAAGCATCTCTCAAGATTGGGGGAGGCTTAAGTCAATGTTATATTCATGCCCCAATCATGAGCTCTCAAGAGAAATTATTATTCAAAATTTTTATGCTCGGCTTTCTCTCAACAACCGCTCCATGCTCGACACTTATTGTACTGGTTCTTTTATGATGAAGACTATTGAATTCAGATGGGATTTATTGGAAAGAATTAAAAGAAACTCTGAAGATTGGGATCTCGACGAAGGTAAGGAGTAAGGTATAACACCTAAGTTTGATTGTGTTAAATCTTTTATGGATACCGACGCCTTTCGTGAATTTAGCACTAAATATGGACTTGACTGTCACACCCTAGCTAGTTCATGCACTAGAGTGCTTGCATCATGTTTATCCTTCATCAGAAACTGGAAATGGGGATGACAGAACCCCCAGCCCCCTCTGAAACCAACTAGGGTTTACTAAAAATAATTTCAATGAACCTGAAATGCCCTTCTAAAATGTCCATCATTTTTGTCTTGGTCCAGAACCTCTGCCAAAATTGGTTCACATTTTTCTAGGACACTTAAGGTCACTGGATTAATTCTTTATCTATTTGCATTTGGGCATTTAAATGCTATAAAATAATTCAAATGCCCAAATAATTCTGGATTTAAGTGAGGGCTGTTAGGAATAATCCCAACAGAGCCCACAATTATTTGCAAGATTTTTGGAAGTGTTTTAGTATTTTTAATAAAGCCCATCATTTACAGAAAAATAGAAAAGCAAATTAAATGAAAAAGGAGAGAGAGAGAAAGGCCAGTGGCCACTTACCTGGCTGGGCCGGCCCATCTGGCCCGCGCCAGTCACCACCTACCTCTGCCAGTAGGTAGAGGAGGGACAACGCGACGCCACCGAGCTCGCCACGCCACCTCCCTGCCTGCCTGCCCTCGCCCGCGCCAGCGCGACGCCTCAAAACATCTCCTCGGCGCCGCCCCGACCCCATGGACATCTCACTCCCCCCTGTCCTCTCTCTCGCTCTCCCCCCCATGGCGACGCTGCCGCAGCCACGCCATCGTAGTTCTCGCGTCCACCGTCGTCCTCGCGCTGCCCCGCCGTGTCCACGAGCTCCGTCACTGTCCTATCCGTCGAGCAGACCGAGCCCCGAGCGCTCATTCGCCCTGAAGCCACCGCACCGATCTTGTCTTCACCGCCCGTCGCCGGAGATCCACTTCACCTCCCCGCTTGCTCCGGCTCGTCCTCGACTCCTCCGACCCGCTCGTCCGACGCGCCGTGAGCCCTGCTACCTCCTACTCCTCTCCGTTTGCCTTCTCGTGCACCACAACGACCACATCGAGTTCGCCCGCATGCGTCGCCGCCTCTGCACATTGCCGTCGTGGCCACAACCATGCTGGCTCGATTCCGAGCACGCCATCACGTTCGCCGCAGCCCAAGCAGCCCGTAGCACTGCTCCATGCACCTCGCCGTGCCTCCTAGTAACGAGTCCGAGCTCGTTCGAGCTCCGGCGGCGGCCAAACTCGTCGCCAGCGTCATTTCCGGCGACCCCGAGCCCAACCACTAGCACCACCCACCGCGGCTTGCTCCCAGCTACCCGTAGAGCCCAACGGCGCCTCAAACGGTGCCCTGTAGGTGAAACCCGCACTGCCCCGCCGCGTTTGGCCTCGCCGCCGGCTAAACGCCGGCGAGTTTGACCCCACTGACCCCGTTTGACCTCGGGTGGGCCCAGTTTGACCCCCCTTGGGTCAATGACAGGTGGGGCCTAGCCCTGCTAATTAACTAGGATTAGTACTAACTAAAAATTAGTTAGACTAATGACACTGAAACGTGGGACCCACTGGTCAGGTTTGACCTGGACCGTCCCCGTTGACTGCTGACGTCACCCTGACGCAATGCTGATGCAATAATTCAATTACTGGAATTATTCTTATACAGGAAATTCCAGAAAATATTACAAACTTCAAAAAATCATAGAAATTAATCTGTAGCTCCAAATGCAAAGTGTTATAAATGAAAAATGATCAGAAAAATCCAATCTATCCATCTGTACTGGTTTCATGCATGTTTAAGCAAGTTAACCTGCTGTTTAGTGCAGAACATGATAAAGCACTATTGAGGGCCATATATGAGCTTGGAACTTGAATCTTTGATTCAAAATGGTCCAAACCCATCTGGTCTTAGTTGCATTAGCCCAATAATCTCATTTTGCCATGTCTCATGCGGGCATCATATTGTTGCACATTGTTTGGTGATGATTGTATATCGATGCTCTCTGCGGCAGGTTCTGCCCTCGAGGAGTATCATGAGTACCCAACCGAGGATCATTACCAGTCCACGGACCCGCAAGGCAAGCAACCAACCAATTTATCATGTCGGTACAATCCCATGTTCTCGCCTCTGCTCTCTTTTACTACATTAAGACAACGCATTTCAAACTGCTGTGTGCTACGGTAGTTGAACCCATTTCCTCTGCATGACCTGTCATTGCCACAGTAACTAGATGAAACCCACTAGCATGTGTAGGAGTAAATTGAGCCATGTGTATGTGTTTCCTACCTTGCTATGCCTCCTATGCTTAGAGTCGTGTCAGGTCTGGTTCATCTGGGTGATGGGCTAGAGTGAAATGATCATGTCGATAATGAGAATGATGTGTTGAACACGATTTGGTAAAGGTATCGATGAGAGGCCATGTAGGAGTACATGGTGGGTTGTTTCATTGAAGCCGTCCTTAAGCACTGAGATTTGTATGTGTGATCTAAGATTCAGCTACTACCATACATTGGGCCCTGAAATATGACCCCAGTCAACTTCTTATCCACCCTAGTCCTTTGCCTAGGAGTTGCAAGTAGTTTCTTGTGTTTATAGCTTACTGGAGGCCGTGGGCAGCGCTGACCCGCGGGGTGGGCTATGATGCGGTAGGTACATGGCACGGTGTACCGGATGCCCGTTAGGTATCTCGGGAACCCTGCACACATCGTTCGGGGCCGTATGTGGAAACCTCAGTCGGACTCCCTACGGATGGAACCTGGATAGGCGATAAACCTGGACTAGAGACTTAGGTGTTTAGGTAGGTTGTGGTCTACACCCACGTCGGCTTTCGCTTGAAGTCTGCCGAGCACATGTCGTGTGCAGATGCTAAGTGGTGGAAACATGTAGGAAGAAGTACACCTCTGCAGGGTAAACATCATCTATTCGAAGAGCCGCATCCGCGATAAAGGACTACTTGGTTGCCTATATAGTTCATAGGCAAGTAAATGGATACTACTAAAAGCCTCAAGATAAGCATGAGTGCCGAGGATGGCTCTTCCGTAGGATGACGGGGGTGGATCCTTGGTAGTGTATTGAAGTGGTGTGTAGTGGACTCGAGTGCGTAAAACAATTTCAAGTTGGAGTCTCGTAAGATAGCTTAGCCAAGAGTCAAAGCTAGCTTGCTGCAATAACCCCACCAACCCTCCTGTATAATGTGCATGTATGTAGGATCTGATGTAAGTCTTGCTGAGTACCTTTGTACTCATGTTGCTTAATTTACGTTTTACAGAAGACACTACAACCCCTTCTGATGGGTTCTTCATAGACGTCGATGTCGACCAGTAGGCTGAAGCCTAGGTGGTTATCCTGAGCTCACGATGGACCATGTAGTATAGTCAGGCTTACCCAAGCCTCTTTTATTTCCTAGTTGTGTGTACTCAGACAAGTTACTTCTGCTGTTGGCTTGTATGTTTGTATGACTTGAATGCTGGGTCGTGTGACCCGTACTTGTGTGTATGATATGTATGGCTCTCTGAGCCTTTAAATAAAGTACTTGAGTTGTAGAGTCATGTTGTGATGCCTTGTTGTATTTGCACATATCGAGCATATTGTGTGTATGATTGAAATGCTTGGTATGTGTGGGATCTGACTATCTAGTTGTTTATCCTTGGTAGCCTTTCTTACCGGGAAATGTCTCCCAGTGCTTCCACTGAGCCATGGTAGCTTTCTACTACTCCGAAACACTTAGGCTGGCCAGCATGTGTCCTTCTTCGTTCCTGTGTCTGTCCCTTTGGGGAAATGTCAAGCGATGAATATCGGAGTCCTGTTAGCCCGCTACAACCTGGTTTACCGGAGTCCTGCTAGCCCAGTGCCATAGCCCGGATTCACTCATTGATGACCGACACGTTCGTTGCTGGGTCATGTATGCCTGTCCCTGTAAGTTAGTGCAACTTTGGGTTCACGACTAGCCATGTCAGCCCGGGCTCCTTGTCATATGGTTACTAGCGACACTATCATATACGTGTGCCAAAAGGCGCAAATGGTCCCGGGCAAGGTAAGGCGATACCCATGGGTATACCGTGCGTGAGGCCGCAAAGTGATATGAGGTGTTACATGCTAGATCGATGTGGCATTTAGTCGGGGTCCTGACAGCGTTGGCATCAGAGCCGGACTGCTTGTAGGTTCTCCAAGCCAAACTGGTCGATGTTGAGTCTAGAAAGGCTTTAGTTATATGTAGGGGAATTGATTGTGGGATGGAACGTAAGGCTCTTTTTACTCCTTTACCTCATGGCATTCTGATCTGAGGCAGTCCATTCTTCCATCGGGGGTTAAGGACTAGGATCTCTTCTCTCTATCAGGTTCACGTGTTACTAATCAGTAGTACCTTATAGGTTTGATGGATACAAGCCTAGTTCAGTTCTACTACCCCATTATGTTGCTAAGATGGACCCAAAATCTTGATATGATGTTGTTGAGTGTCTATGCAATCCTTTGCAAAGTGTCTCAAAATCTTTTTTGAGCATTTACAGCCGTTATGCTGTCCAATTTCTGCTAGAAATTCTAATGCTTTTGCATTACATAGTGTTTTCAGATGGCCTCCCGCACCCAGAATCAAGTTGTTCGTCTGACTCGGTGTCTCGATGTACCTGGCCATACTGCTATATTGGTCCGCATAATGAGGCTGGTTACCGATGGTATCCCGAGTACACCGTTGAGGAGCAGTATAGAGACTTCAATCAAAGCCAATACCTCTGCACCGTCAGGATATTCCCTTCCTATCCTGGATCCACTTAACCCCTCCATTGATCATATGGACTTGGGGTTACCATCGAGATGTCCGTGCAGGACGCTGCTTATTCAATGATGACTATTATGCGGGCTAGAACTTCCTTGCTTCGGAACACTGACTTCCGCTATATGCCAGCGTCACTTCCTGGGGCAGAAGGTTACTTCACAACTATTTACATCGACTCTTCTCATGAGGACTCGCTGCTTCGTACTACCGCACAGATGCTCTAGGATAAGGACCATGAAAATCGTGCCTTGCGATTGGATCTTTTCAACTCCCGGTCTGATCACTGGGCCACCTTGACCCGGTTTGCACCTGCTGCATAGGCAGGGTATATGGATATGCGGGATCTGTACCCCGTGCGGTCTACTCTACCGGACCGTAAGGATTGGCGTGATGTAGGAGGCATCACTCCTCCCCGTGGACCCTGTCTGCCGCCGTTTGATGGACCCAGGCCACATCCGAGTCCGTATGGACCGCAGGCTCCACAGGATCGACTGTTTCTAGATGATCACGTCCAGCTCCCAGGACATGGGGGTAATCTCTATGAAGATTACTAAGGAAATGTCTGAGCTGATGGTAGCACCACAAGTATTGTAACAGTTATATCATCCACCGTCCTACGTGACTCATGGGATATGACTTAGTGTGTACCATTTTCCAGAGGTGTAGAAAAATAATGTATAGGAACTTGGGATGCCTCCGATGAGATGTAATCTTCCTTTCACTGTAGTTGTACTTAGTTTGGTCTTGTACTAAACCTTGTATGGTGTGTATGACGATGGCATAAATGTAGCAGTTTCTGTATTTACCATGTCATACGGATGATCATCTTGCATTCCAAGCTATCCCTTACATTCTGCATTTCTATGTCAAAATCTTATCATTCTGGACTAAACCATTGTCTTGTTTTCCTAGGATGGTCAACACCCGCAACAACCCTGCTCCCCCGGAGCAGGCCGAAGGTAGTGGAGCTAGGGATGCGAACCTGCCTCACCCTCCTTCTCTGGTTGAGGTCATGCTGGAGGCTGAGAGGAACAAGCGGGAGACCAACCGTTTGTTGGAACACATCGAACAGAACACAGCTCTGCACTAGAGGAATAACTTGGTGTCGCTCAGTGACTTCATCAAGTTACATCCACCCACCTTCCATCACTCCGTCGAGCCCCTCGACACCGATGATTGGCTTCGCAGCATTACCCACAAGCTACGTTCTGCACTCGTAGCTGAAGCTGATAAGGTCACTTTTGCTGCCTATCATCTTGAAGGCCCCGCCAGTCTCTGGTGGGAGAACTATGAGGCCATGCGCCCAGCTGGCCATGTCACTACTTGGGCAGAATTTAGTGAGGCTTTCTGTGAACATCACATTCTGGAGGGTCTTATGGACCGTAAGCGTGAGGAGTTCTGCAGTTTCACCCAAGGTAGACTCTCTATGGATGCATACGACAGGGAGTTCGGTAACCAAGCACGTTATGCAACTGAGGAAGTTTCCACCGATGCTAAGAAGCAAGCAAGGTTCCGCAAGGGACTTAGCCCCGAGCTTCGTCGTGATCTCCGTCTTAATGAGTGCACTTCCCTCCAGAAGCTTGTGAACAAGGCCATCAGTGCTGAGACAGGTCAGACTGATTCTGAAGCAACACGCAAGCATGGTCGTGACACTGGTTCCTCATCCTGTTCTGGTCCCCAGAAGCACCGGGTGTGGGTGCCTAACACCGCCCTGCCACCCAGGTTCACACCGAGGCCATCCTATCAGGCGCCTCGTCCAGCTCAATAGTATGCACCAGCGAAGCCCTATGGTGGACCAACTAACAATGCTCCTCCACGCACCAGCTCTGTGACGTGTTTCAAGTGTGGAGAACCGGGCCACTACATGCGAGAGTGTCCCCAGACCAACCCCAACCAGTCTGGAAAGGCTGTTGGCCGTGGCAAGCCAATAGGGAAGGTGTACTATGCCAAGCCGGCCACAGCTGCACGTGGCCATATGAACTGTGTCTTAGCTGAAGAGGCTCAGGAGGATCCTAACGTCGTTCTCGGTATGCTCCTTGTTAATTGCCATCTGGCATCTGTTCTTTTCGATACTGGAGCATCTCATTCATTTATATCCGAGAGCTATGCTTGTTTGCATAACACCACATTTTGTGATATGCCCACCTCCATGGTAATTCAAACCCCGGGATCCAAATGGCAAACTTCTAGAGTGAGCCATGGAAATGAAATTCAGGTCGATAGACTTGTTTTCTTGCATCGTTAATAGCTCTCAAATCTTTAGATATTAATATCATCTTGGGTATGGACTGGATGTCAGCCCATCATGCTAAGATCGATTGTTTCTCTAGGACTGTTCAGCTTACACATCCTTCGGGAAAGATAGTCAATGTTTTGACCCGAGTAGCCAAGCGACATCTATATTCTCTTAATGCCAGTCCTTTGCCAGACCTCGAAGACGTTCTGGTAGTCCGTGACTTCCCGGATGTCTTTCCAGAAGAATTGCCAGGTGTTCCACCTGACCGAGATGTCGAGTTCGTGATAGATCTCATTCCAGGAACTGTCCCAATCTCTAGGAGTTTCACGCCCAATATGCGACCCTATCCAAAAGGAACTTGAAGGTCCCACCAAGGATAGACCCGCATATTGAAACGCTTTTGCAAGGTGGATATCATTACATCAAAATTACATAATAGATGGGGATACATACAAGAGGCATACAATGCCTCACGAATACAACATCACAATACATAACAACATCATCCGACTACGGATGAAACACAAACAAAAACTCGAACGACATCCACCCTGCTAGCCCAGGCTACCGACCTGGAACCTATCCCCTGATCAAAGAAGAAGCAGAAGAAGAACTCAACGCAAGCAAGCATCGCTCTCGCCTCATGATCATCGCATGAACCTGTACCTGCAACTGTTGTTGTAGTAATCTGTGAGCCACGAGGACTCAGCAATCCCATTACCATGGGTATCAAGACTAGCAAAGCTTAAAGGGAAGGAAGGGGTAAAGTGGTGAGGCTGCAGCAGCGACTAAGCATATATGGTGGCTAACATACGCAAATAAGAGCGAGAAGAGAGCAAGCGGAACGGTCGTCAACTAGTAATGATCAAGAAGTGATCCTGAACTCCTACTTACGTCAAACATAACCCAAAGACCGTGTTCATTTCCCGGACTCCGCCGAGAAGAGACCATCACGGCTACACACGCGGTTGATGCGTTTTAATTCGGATCTGGTGTCAAGTTATCTACAACCGGACATTAACAAATTCCTATCTGCCTATAACCGCAGGCACGGCTTTCGAAAGATTATACCCTGCAGGGGTGTCCCAACTTAGCCCATGACAAGCTCTCGTGATCGACGAAGGAATTGACCTTCTCCCAGGAAGACCCGATCAGACTCGGAATCCCGGTTTACAAGACATTTCGACTATGGTAAAACAAGACCAGCAAGACCGCCTGATGCGCCGACAATCCCGATAGGAGCTGCACATATGTCGTTCTCAGGGCAACACCGGATAAGCGAAGCGTACAGGAACTGACGAACCAAGTTGCCAAGGAATGGTCCCGCACGATGCTCTAGGTTGGACCAACACTTAGACAAGCATTGGCCCCGGGGGCTGTAATAAAGATGACCCTCGGGTTAATTACTCCCAAGGGAAATATAGGTGGTGGTGAGGCAAATGGTAAAACCAAGGTTGGGCCTTGCTGGAGGAGTTTTATTCAAAGCAAACTGTCGAGGGGGTCCCATAAATCACCCGACCGCGTAAGGAACGCAATATCCGGGAACATAACACCGGTATGACGGAAACTAGGGCGGCAAGAGTGGAACAAAACACTAGGCAAAAGGCCGAGCCTTCCACCCTTTACCAAGTATATAGATGCATTAATAATATAAGAGATATTGTGATATCCCAACATAACCCTGTCCACCATGGAGCAATCTTCAACTTCACCTGCAACTAACAACGCTATAAGAGGGGCTGAGCAAAGCGGTAACATAGCCAAGCAACGGTTTGCATAGGAAAGGTGTCAAAGGTTAGAGGTTCATGGCAATTTTGGAAGGCTTGAAGAACAAGTGATAGGTAGCGCAGCATAGCGTAGAACGAATCAACTAGCATAGCAATGATAGTATTGAGATCCAGGGTAGCGGTCATCTTGCCTGAAATCCCGCAAGGAAGAAGAACGAGTCCATGAAGAAGACGAACGGATGAAACCGAACCAAGCGTAGACGAATGAATCCTCACGATCGCAACATTACCGGAACTAAGAAGCAACACCGGAAAGAAGCAAACAACATGGTAAACACACAAGCATAATCATGGCATGATGCACAATCAAGTATGATGCATGTCCGGTTTAATAAGGCATGGCATGGCAAACTGCAACACACAATACTAAAAATTAAATGGAGCTCAATATGCAACGAGTTGCATATTGACGAAACACCACATTGACATATTTAGTTTAATCTCGTTTAGGTGCACATCAATATTAAATGTTGATTAACATGGCAAGAGGTGAAGTATAACCAAACTACCTATCTAGGCAATTTTAAATGAGGCCGGAAGTAACAAACAACAATTCCGGAAAATCCCCATATGCAAATTATGGATTTGGTACTTTTCTGCCCTAAGCACAATTTTAATGTTGTTAAACAGGAAAATAAAGTGCACCCTGTTAAACTAGGCATTTTCCACCCCATTTACATATAAAGTTTATTAAATTTGGAGCTACGGTTATTTAGTTATGAAATAAAGCATTTTAACATGGCATAATGCAAAATACACACAAACAGCATGTTAAACGTTTTTAACATAGATGAAAGTGGCATATTATTAATCTACACAATTTTCTGAGCATTTTACATATATAAAACATTTTGATATGATGCACGGTTGATGAGTTAATAAATGCATGAACTCTAGGGACTTTTCTGCAAATCTGTAATTCCCTGGATAATTAGTAAAATCGCTGAACAGGAAAAAACACTATGTGGGCTGAATCTGAACAGAGCTAGGGCTTCTCACCCATGGGCTCTTGGGCCGGCTCGGGGGAGGGGCTGGCAGGCCACGGGGAAGATGGGCCAGGGCGCTGGCCCACGCGCTGGGCCGCGGTCAACGCGAGCGGGACGAGCGGGCTGCTCCTGCTCGCTGAAGAGGAAGCAGAGGCCATGGCGAGGCTTGACGGCGGCGGCAGGGCGAGGGATGGCCGGAGGAGGCCAGATCCGGTGAGGGGAGGCCGGATCCGGGCATCGGGGTTCCGTTCCCGGCGGCGGCGGCGGCAGGGGAACCTCGGGCAGCGACGAAGGCCATGGCGGCGGCGGCCTGCGAGGAGAAGAGAGAGAGCGAGGTGAGCACGAGAAGGGGAGGAGGAGAAGGTAGAGAGGAGGAGGCGGGGCTCCGGCCTGGGGGTCGCCGGCGGGGACGGCTGCACCACTACGGCGAGGCTGCCGGCGGGCGGGACGGCAGGAGGCGTGCGGGAGGTGCTTGGAGCGGGGCGCTCCTGCGCTACGGGTGGCAGCGCGGGGTCGGGCCGACCCAGGCCCAGATGGGCTTGGCAGGCCTGGGACGGGCCTGGCGGTGCGGGGAGCGTGGGGAGAGGCGCGGGGCGACGCAGGGAGGCCTCTGATTGGCCGTGGCGGTGATGGAGGCGATGTGGCGGCCGTTGGTTGGCTGGGAAGTGGTGGCGGCGGCGCCAAGTGGCGGGAGGAGGCTGGGGGGCGCGGAAATGGAGGTAGGGGAGGGGCTAGGCTGCCCAAAATGGAAGGAAGGGGTCTATATATAGCAGGAGGGGCTAGGGTTGGGGGGTTTGAGGCCGTTTCCGAGCCGTTCGATCTCGATCGGACGGTTCGGAGCGGAGGGGGGTTAGGTAGGTGGGCTAGTGGGCTGTGAAGAGGAGTTGGGCCGAGAGGAGAGAATAGAAGTGTAGCCCGGCGGTAGTTTCGGAGACCGAAACGTCCGACGATTAAACCGGCAACGGTGCCGCTATGTTTAACGGTTGGGCAGTCAAACGAACTCCGAATGCGACGAAACTTGGCAGGCGGCCTGTCTACACTATAATAAGACCACACGACAAGTTGCAACCGATTCCGAGAACATTTTTATGCCACTTATAAAATAATATTATGGAGGTGCCGCGGGCGCGTGCGAGTGTGGTCGGGCTCAGAACAAACAACGGAGAGAACCGGGGAAACCCGAACGGATGCAAGTTTTATGAAAACATATGGATGCGATGCACATGATGCTATGAGATGAGATGCATAACAAGAACAAAATGCAAAACAAACTACAAAAACCCAACCACGAAGGAAATATCATATCGCATCTCCGGAAAAGGCAAGAGTTGGAGTTACGAATATGGAAAGTTGTATCCGGGGCGTTACAACACTCCACCACTACGAGAGGATCTCGTCCCGAGATCTAGGATGGCACCGGAGGGAAAAGGAAGAGGAAGATAGGAGGTAAACTAAGTTGCTTCTTCGACCAATGAGTGAAACCACAAACCTTGATAGGTTGAGCAATTAGAGATGAGCGAGATTGCAAACAATCCATTAGAAAAGAGGAACAAGGAACATTACTTTAACTTGAAGGTTGCAAAGACATGAATCAAGAGTTTAATTGACAAGATAGGGTTCAAAACCACTCCGGTTACAACAAGATGAGAGAGGAAGAATTCGGGCAGCACTCCGGTTGAACATGGAAGGAATAGAACATGAACTTGAGAAGATGGGAAGATACTTGATGAAATTAACAACACACTGCCTCCAGAACTATTGAAAGAATGGCATAATGGGTAAGAAGGATTTCAGACAGCACTCAGGTTGAAAAGAGAGGCAAAACTTGATAAGATGAAAGAACTTGAATGAGAACACAACACTCTGGTTAAATGGATAAGCATGAAAAGAACATGATCTTGCCAAAATATGATGATGACTGAAAAGAGCAACATCACAATGCCTCCGGAAGAAAGAATAGAAGCTAGATTGTTGGGATAAAGGGACGGAGAAGAAAATGACAATTTCTGCCACAAATGAGCTTGGAAAGCACCCTTCCGAGAAGGTTATAACGGAGTCGTTGGAAAACCAACAACGAAACAAATGAGCTTGTAGTGGGCTTATGGAAAACTTCTCAAAATTATGAGGTGACATTCTGCCACTAACGAAAAACAATTGCTTGTTTGAGATCAACGAAGAGATGAAAAACCTCTTTCACCGAGAAGGATATGGAGAAAGCTTGGATCATGATAAGCACCACAAATAGCAACATTCCCAATGGAAGGCTTTAGGTGAAATATAACCCAAGATAACTCCAACAAAGAGATTGATGGATTTAAAATACCTCATTCTTGACAACATATGAATCATGAAACATGAAGGAAATTGTCAAGAGTGACATAACACCACCTCAAAAGATAAGGTAGAAAGAATTGCACTTTGGAATGCAAGATGAAGAATACTTGAGCTCCTCAAAACAAGACATGTGTTGAGCACCATGTTTATTTTAGAGTATAGCTTAGCGGGTCATAACTTCGAGAGAAATCTTGAAGAACAATTGAAGAATGAAAGGAATCCTTGATGAACCACCATGTAGAGACTCCATGAAGAACTCCGGTAATAAAAGAATGATAGAAAGAAAGAGAAGTTGAAAGAACAAGGTGAAGCCTTGCAATGATTTAGATGGAGCTTTGCGACGATATAACCGAGAAAACTTGGAACTCCAGAAAGAAAAGATGAATACTAGAACCGAGAATTACTTCATCATGAACAATCTCCGGAAGAAGGAATTAATCACTTGGATGAAACAAGAATAAGAATTATGTCATGCCTATCCTTCACCAATTTAAATTGATGACAAGCAACGGATTTGGCATACTACTTATTCTCGTAGTAAGAATTAAGAGAGATATAGCATAAACTTGAGAAGGTATTCAACGAACCACCGGTGGAATTGAAGGAATGAATGGATTAAAATGATAATGAAGGAAGAGAAATCTTGAAGGAACCACCGTAAGAATTGAAAATGAAAGAAGTAAAGGGGTGAATCACCGGTAAGAATTAGAGAACGAATGAAGATACTTGAGGGAATTTGATACAAGAGAACGAAGAGATCACGAGCTGATTAGAGAATACTTGAGCAATGCACTGGTAAGATTTGGATAACGAGAGCTGAAGGCTGAGAATGAAGAATTATGACATGATGGCCTTCGGAGGAAAGAAATGAAAACAACTCATGAAATGCTCCGGATGGTAAGAAAAGAATTGTCACAGTCAAAACAATTATGAGGATAGCATGAAGCTAGAACCATGAATCTTGAAGAGAATGGAGCAAGATTTAAGAGAAACTCTTCTTCGGTCTTCAAATGTTGAGAATGACGACGAGGAACACCAGCAAAATTACTGAGATACTCCGGTATGATGACAAGCGAAGAGGTTGAGCCAATAATGAAATGATTTGAAATCGATCTCGACAAAGGCATGTGACTGATGAGAATTCATTCTTACGTCAAACTTGGAAAAGAATTTGGGAATGGCTCGAGGAAAATTAGAAGAGTCAGGTAATATCCTGGGAAAAGACCTGTGGGTTAGGGCCCACTGAAAATAAAACACCGTTGGAAATGATTTTAAGGAGAGATTGCACCGGTTGAATTAAATAGCTTGAATGAGATAATGATCTCCAAATAAATTCAACGGATTAAGAATGGAAACACAAATCTTCTGAGATATCTTCAACACTCTGGAACACATGAATAGCAAGAGGTGAGTGATTGAGAGGTGCACCGGCATGAGAAAGCATTTGACACGAGGAAAGGAATATGATCAACACTGAAAGCTTGAATTGGATCCACCGGAGAAGAAACAACAATGAAGGATGATGACCTTAAAACTGTTGAGCATCTTCTTGGGAAATCACTGGAAAAGAACATTGATTGAAAAGAGTGAAGAGACTTCACATCCATAAGATGGATACTTGATTAAAATATATGAGTCCTTGAATAAAAGGGTGGGAGGGTGGGGAAAAACAAAGACAACTTGGGATGAACGAAACAAACACCGGTGAGAAAACTTAGAGTTGATCTTGCGGATGTTGAAAAAGATTGGAACCACTTGAAGAGAAGCACACCGGTTGAAAAAGAATTAACATGACGATCTCAATGATCAAAGGGATTAGTATTCACATAGCAATATGAGAACACCGTTTAGGAAAGGTATGTATTCAACATTTGACTTCGAAGCAACTCAAATACCACAACTCAAAACAAAACAAAGGATTTGGCTTGCAGAATAAGGCGGAAACAAACATATGATAGATCCCATATCGTATCATGTGTTTGTTGGAAAGATAAAACTAGAGCTACTTGAATTCCCACCTATAAAACTCCCGAAACTTTCTGGTTATGCAATCTGGTGTTGGGGATACAGGGGAAGCAATATATCTCACACAAACTAACAATACCTACATCCAAGCTGTATCCATCCGTCAACACATAACCAAGAAAACTCCAGAAATCGTGTACCTCAACCTTCGAAAAGCATCCGTTATACGAGTTATGGCAATACTCCCGAACTCCCCAGTACTGGGTGATGTAGAGTTTATCTCACCAACAACTGCATAAAAGAGATTTTTGATGTCGACAAAACTCAGGTATTCCAGAACTGCAACGATAAAATTGTGACGATAACACTTCAGAGCTCGACTCCCCGGGTCAAAGCCACATAAATAGACAGGAGGCGCCAAGAACAATGTTCTCGTCACAAAACCATCAGAACGATTCCAAGATACCCGCGTGATCCTAAAAAAATTTAGTGAAATTTGAGGAGAGGAAAGACAAAATATCTACGTCAGGAGACCTCACCAGAGCGACGAAGGGGGCTGAGGAGTAAAAAGAATCCTACTCTCCGATATATATAATCCTAAGACTCAAAATAGTTTTTTTCTAGACTCAACAACGGCCAACAATCAAGGGGGCTCCTAAGGTCGGTCGAGGCTCTGATTACCAACTTGTCACGCCCAATATGCGACCCTATCCAAAAGGAACTCGAAGGTCCCACCAAGGAAAGACCCGCATATTGAAACGCTTTTGCAAGGTGGATATCATTACATCAACATTACATAATAGATGGCGATACATACAAGAGGCATACAATGCCTCACGAATACAACATCACAATACATAACAACATCATCCGACTACGGATGAAACACAAACAGAAACTCAAACCACATCCACCCTGCTAGCCCAGGCTGCCGACCTGGAACCTATCCCCTGATCGAAGAAGAAGCAGAAGAAGAACTCAACACAAGCAAGCATCGCTCTCGCGTCATGATCATCGCATGAACCTGTACCTGCAACTATTGTTGTAGTAATCTGTGAGCCACGAGGACTCAGCAATCCCATTACCATGGGTATCAAGACTAGCAAAGCTTAAAGGGAAGGAAGGGGTAAAGTGGTGAGGCTGCAGCAGCGACTAAGCATATATGGTGGCTAACATACGCAAATAAGAGCGAGAAGAGAGCAAGTGGAACGGTCGTCAACTAGTAATGATCAAGAAGTGATCCTGAACTCCTACTTACGTCAAACATAACCCAAAGACCGTGTTCACTTCCCAGACTCCGCCGAGAAGAGACCATCACGGCTACACACGCGGTTGATGCGTTTTAATTCGAATTTGGTGTCAAGTTATCTACAACCGGACATTAACAAATTCCCATCTGCCTATAACTGCAGGCACGGCTTTCGAAAGATTATACCCTGCATGGGTGTCCCAACTTAGCCCATGACAAGCTCTCGCGATCAACGAAGGAATAGACCTTCTCCCAGGAAGACCCGATCAGACTCGGAATCCCGGTTTACAAGACATTTCGACAATGGTAAAACAAGGCCAGCAAGACCGCCCGATGCGCCGACAATCCCGATAGGAGCTTCACATATCTCGTTCTCAGGGCAACACCGGATAAGCGAAGCGTACAGGAACCGACGAACCAAGTTGCCAAGGAATGGTCCCGCACGGTGCTCTAGGTTGGACCAACACTTAGACAAGCATTGGCCCGGGGGGCTGTAATAAAGATGACCCTCGGGTTAATTACTCCCAAGGGAAATATAGGTGGTGGTGAGGCAAATGGTAAAACCAAGGTTGGGCCTTGCTGGAGGATTTTTATTCAAAGCAAACTGTCGAGGGGGTCCCATAAATCACCCGACCGCGTAAGGAACACAATATCCGGGAACATAACACTGGTATGATGGAAACTAGGGCGGCAAGAGTGGAACAAAACACTAGGCAAAAGGCCGAGCCTTCCACCCTTTACCAAGTATATAGATGCATTAATAATATAAGAGATATTGTGATATCCCAACATAACCCTGTCCACCATGGAGCAATCTTCAACTTCACCTGCAACTAACAATGCTATAAGAGGGGCTGAGCAAAGCGGTAACATAGCCAAGCAACGGTTTGCATAGGAAAGGTGTCAAAGGTTAGAGGTTCATGGCAATTTTGGAAGGCTTGAAGAACAAGTGATAGGTAGCGCAGCATAGCGATAGAACGAATCAACTAGCATAGCAATGATAGTATTGAGATCCAGGGTAGCGGTCATCTTGCCTGAAATCCCGCAAGGAAGAAGAACGAGTCCATGAAGAAGACGAACGGATGAAACCGAACCAAGTGTAGACGAACGAATCCTCACGATCGCAACATTACCGGAACTAAGAAGCAACACCGGAAAGAAGCAAACAACATGGTAAACACACAAGCATAATCATGGCATGATGCACAATCAAGTATGATGCATGTCCGGTTTAATAAGGCATGGCATGGCAAACTGCAACACACAATACTAAAAATTAAATGGAGCTCAATATGCAACGAGTTGCATATTGACGAAACACCACATTGACATATTTAGTTTAATCTCGTTTAGGTGCACATCAATATTAAATGTTGATTAACATGGCAAGAGGTGAAGTATAACCAAACTACCTATCTAGGCAATTTTAAATGAGGCCGGAAGTAACAAACAACAATTCCGGAAAATCCCCATATGCAAATTATGGATTTGGTACTGTTCTGCCCTAAACACAATTTTAATGTTGTTAAACAGGAAAATAAAGTGCACCATGTTAAACTAGGCATTTTTCCACCCCATTTACATATAAAGTTTATTAAATTCGGAGCTACAGTTATTTAGTTATGAATTAAAGCATTTTAACATGGCATAATGCAAAATACACACAAACAGCATGTTAAACGTTTTTAACATAGATGAAAGTGGCATATTATTAATCTACACAATTTTCTGAGCATTTTACATATATAAAACATTTCGATATGACGCACGGTTGATGAGTTATTAAATGCATGAACTCTAGGGACTTTTCTGCAAATCTGTAATTCCCTGGATAATTAGTAAAATCGCTGAACAGGAAAAAAACACTATGTGGGCCGAATCTGAACAGAGCTGGGGCTGCTCACCCATGGGCTCTTGGGCTGGCTCGGGGGAGGGGCTGGCAGGCCACGGGGAAGATGGGCCAGGGCGCTGGCCCACACGCTGGGCCGCGATCAACGCGAGCGGGACGAGCGGGCTGCTCCTGCTCGCTGAAGAGGAAGCAGAGGCCATGGCGAAGCTTGACGGCGGTGGCGGGGTGAGGGATGGCCGGAGGAGGCCAGATCCGGTGAGGGGAGGCCGGATCCGGGCGTCGGGGTTCCGTTCCCGGCGGCGGCGGCGACAGGGGAACCTCGGGCAGCGACGAAGGCCATGGCGGCGGCGGCATGCGAGGAGAAGAGAGAGAGCGAGGTGAGCACGAGAAGGGGAGGAGGAGAAGGTAGAGAGGAGGAGGCGGGGCTCCGCCCTGGGGGTCGCCGGCGGGGACGGCTGCACCATTCCGGCGAGGCTGCCGGCGGGCGGGACGGCAGGAGGCGTGCGGGAGGAGCTTGGAGCGGGGCGCTCCTGCGCTGCGGGCGGCGGTGCGGGGTCGGGCCGACCCGGGCCCAGATGGGCTTGGCGGGCCTGGGACGGGCCTGGCGGCGCATGGAGCGTGGGGAGAGGCGCGGGGCGATGCAGGGAGGCCTCTGATTGGCCATGGCGGTGATGGAGGCGATGTGGCGGCCGTTGGTTGGCTGGGAAGTGGTGGCGGCGGCGCCAAGTGGCGGGAGGAGGCTGGGGGCACGGAAATGGAGGTAGGGGAGGGGCTAGGCTGCCCAAAATGGAAGGAAGTGGTCTATATATAGCAGGAGGGGCTAGGGTTGGGGGGTTTGAGGCCATTTCAGAGCCGTTCGATCTCGATCGGACGGTCCGGAGCGGAGGGGGGTTAGGTAGGTGGGCTAGTGGGCTGTGAAGAGGAGTTGGGCCGAGAGGAGATAAGAGAAGTGCAGCCCGGCGGTAGTTTCGGAGACCGAAACGTCCAACGATTAAACCGGCAACGGCGCCACTATGTTTAACGGTTGGGTAGTCAAACGAACTCCGAATGCGACGAAACTTGGCAGGCGGCCTATCTACACTATAATAAGACCGCACAACAAGTTGCAACCGATTCCGAGAATATTTTTATGCCACTTATAAAATAATATTACGGAGGTGCCGCGGGCGCGTGCGAGTGTGGTCGGGCTCAGAACGAACAATGGAGAGAACAGGGGAAACCCGAACGGATGCAAGTTTTATGAAAACATATGGATGCGATGCACATGATGCTATGAGATGAGATGCATAACAAGAACAAAATGCAAAACAAACGACAAAAACCCAACCACGAAGGAAATATCATATCGCATCTCCGGAAAAGGCAAGAGTTGGAGTTACGAATATGGAAAGTTGTATCCGGGGCGTTACAAGGAGACCCTATAAGATGGCACCACTAGAACTAGCCGAGCTTGAGAAACAACTCGATGAGTCCCTGAAAAAGGGTTTCATCCGTCCTAGTTCGTCTCCATGGGCTTGTCCCGTCCTCTTCGTCAAGAAGAAGGATGGTACGGATCAGATGGTTGTAGATTATCGACCCGTTAACTTGGTCACAATAAAGAACAAGTATCCGCTCCCCAGGATCAACGACCTGTATGATCAGCTCGCTGGATCCTCATTCTTCTCTAAGATTGATTTGAGGTTGGGCTACCATCAAATCAAAATCAAGAACAGGGACGTTCCCAAAACGGCCTTTGTTACTCATTATGGCCAATACGAGTACACCGTCATGTCCTTCGGTTTAACCAATGCCCCAACCACTTTCTCTCGGTTAATGAACTCGATCTTCATGGAGTATTTGGATAAATTCGTCGTGGTTTACCTCGATGATATACTCATCTACTCCAAGAATGAGGAAGAACATGCCGATCATCTAAGGCTTGTGTTGATGAAACTTCGAGAGCATCGGCTTTATGCCAAATTCTCTAAATGTGTTTTGGTTGCCAGAAGTGACCTATCTAGGCCATGTAATCTCTGGGAAGGGTATTGCTGTCAATCCCGAGCGAGTTCAAGCCGTTCTTAATTGAACTCCACCTGAATCGGTCAAGCAAGTTCGGAGTTTCCTTGGCTTAGCGAGCTATTGTCGCCGCTTTGTCGAGAACTTCTCCAAAGTTGCTAAACCTCTAACTGAACTCCTCAAGAAAGATAAAAAGTTTGACTGGACCCCGCAGTGCGAGCACTGTTTTCAGGAACTGAAAAGACGCCTGACATCTGCTCCCGTACTGGTACCACCAGATTTCTCCAAGGACTTTGTTATCTATTGTGATGCCTCGCGACAAGGACTAGGTTGCATTCTCATGCAAGATCGTCACGTAATTGCTTATGCTTCACGGCAATTGCACCCACATGAGGAAAATTATCCTACTCATGATCTAGAGCTTGCAGCTATAGTCCATGCACTCAAAACCTGGCGACATTACCTCCTCGGTAGTCGTTGCGAAATCTTCACCGATCACCAAAGTCTGAAATATATATTCACCCAACCGGATTTGAATCTCAGGCAAAGAAGTTGGGTCAAGTTGATCACATATTTTGACTTAGGGATAACTTACACCCCAGGAAAAGCCAATGTCATGGCTGATGCTCTGAGTCGTAAATCTTATTGTAACAATTTGATGTTACAACAAATTCAACCACTTCTCCATGAGGAATTTCGCAAGCTTAACCTTCACATTGTTCCTCAAGGATTCCTTTCCACCTTGGTGGTGAAACCTACTCTTACGGATCAAATCATCGCTGCCCAAAAGCGAGATAAAGGGATATCTCGGATCAAGGAGAACATTGCTAGCGGAGATGATAAATGTTTCTCTACAAATGATCATGGTGTTGTGTACTCTGAGATACGTCTAGTGGTTCCCAAGAACCAGCATCTACGGCAGTTGATCCTTAAGCAGGCTCATGAATCTCCTCTCACCATTCATCCCGGTAGCACCAAAATGTATCAGGACCTACGCCAGAGGTTCTGGTGGACTAGGATGAAGAGGGACATTGCTCAATTTGTTGCTAATTGCGACGTCTATCGTCGCGTTAAAGCAGACCATCAACGGCCCGCTGGCACCCTTCAACCCTTAGCTATTCCTGATTGGAAATGGGATAAAATTGGTATGGATTTCATCACCGGTTTTCCCAGGACCTAGAGAGGGAATAATGCTATCTTCATCGTTATCGATCGTCTTTCCAAAGTGGCCCATTTCTTGCCTGTTCGCGAGAGTATAACCGCTAGCCAGCTAGCAGACTTGTATATCTCCCGAATAGTGTCCCTCCATGGTGTTCCATTGGAAATCAACTCAGATCGAGGAAGTCTCTTCACCCCTCGATTTTGGGAAATTTCGAAAATGCTATGGGAACCCGCCTTTCCTTTAGCACCGCTTTTCACCCTCAATCAAGTGGTCAAGTAGAATACGTCAACCAGATTCTAGAAGACATGCTTCGAGCTTCTATTATCTCATTCGGAATGGATCGGGAGAAATGCCTTCCATTTGCCGAATTTGCTTATAACAACAGCTATCAATCTAGCTTGGGTAAAGCCCCTTTTGAAGTTCTCTATGGACGAAGGTGTCGAACGCCTCTTAACTGGTCAGAAACCAGGGAAAGACAATTCTTTGGCCCGGATATGATCCAGGAAGCAGAAGAGCAAGTTCGCATCGTTTGTGAAAAGTTGAAAACAGCCCAATCTCGTCAAAAGAGCCAATATGACCGAAACATAAGGCTATGACTTTTGAGGTTGACGAGAAGGCTTACCTTCGGGTTACTCCTCTGAAGGGAACCCATCGCTTCGGTATCAAAGGCAAATTGGCTCCTCGCTACATTGGACCCTTTTGTCACGACCGGTTTTCCGGGTAATAAATTTCCAGAAAAGACCGTCGTGCTCATCAGCCCCAGGATTACTGTTAGCTGATGAGGCTCCAACTCGATACAGAAATTCCAAGCAACATACAAAATATGCAATACAAGACCATTCTGGCCTGTGAGTACAACAAATGGTTTCTAGTGGTTGATGGCGGAAGCGGTTTGTGGATCATCAGTGTCTATGGGACTCCAATTCCCATAGGAACAGCTGACCAGGTTAACTCCTATCTTCGCGAGGCTGCTATCTCCATTGCTTAGGTTCCGGGGCTGTCATCGCGTCACTCCTCTCCGTGCAAGAAAATCTGGCCAAGACAATAGCCAGGGACAAGCCAGTGAGTACTTTGAATGTACTCGCAAACATTATGAACACAGGTATAATATAACAATGATGTGCTGAAAATATTTTATGCTCATGACGTCAGTCACAATAGATAAATGAAATTCTGATGCGTGCAAGCAAGTTATTTATAAAATTGCAATAACATGGTAGTATAAAAACTTATGAAACAAATAATCAAGTAATGCCACAGTCGGGCGTCTGAGCGACGCCACATAAAAGGGCTTTTAAAAGAAATGCCACAGTCGGGCGTCTGAGCGACGCCACATAAAGGGCTTTAAAGAAATGCCGCAGTCGGGCGTCTGAGCGACGCCACATAAAGGGCTTTAAAAGAAATGCCACAGTCGGGCGTCTGAGCGACGCCACATAAAGGGCTTTAAAAGAAATGCCACAGTCGGGCGTCTGAGCGACGCCACATAAAGGGCTTTAAAAGAAATGCCACAGTCGGGCGTCTGAGCGACACCACATAAAGGGCTTTAAAAGAAATACCACAGTCGGGCGTCTGAGCGACACCACATAAAGGGCTTTAAAAGAAACAATCATAATGAATATCCCGGAGGTAGAACCATCCAAGAGATATTCGATAATAACAATAATATCACGGGTTAGTCAACAATAATAATAATCATCATAGATATCACAAGTCATGGGTAGTAATTCCATTTTCTGGTTAACAGTTTCACCTCCGAAGACCGACACAAAGACCGATACTTGACCCATCCCAGACTGTAATCCTTAACCATGGACACGACTATTCGAATAGGTTTATTCTCTGCAGAGGGTGTACTCTTTACCCACGAGTAACGGATTTCTTTAGTCCATCAGGACTAATTCCATCTACGGTCTTTTTGTTGAAAACACACCTAACTTGCACACACCAGCTTATCACACACGTGTCTGGAATCACCCACGACACCTGTTAAGCAAACTCTAAGTGGGGAGGCTACAACCTCGCGTAGCATGGGATCAAATTTATATCGCGCGCTCTAAGGGGTGGCCTCCCCTCTCGGTCCCAACCGGAAACACCCATGCTCCCGGACCAGGTGGCCTGCCTACCAGTGACAACCAGTATCTTCCACCATGGCCTCTCTGTACGGTGTGTGCTAGAAAGAGGTTGACAACTTACTGAACCGTACTCTACTTGCTGTAGAGACGAGTGGTAGTACGAAACAAGTATGGGGGTTACTGGAACAAGACTCGATCTACGGCCGACTCAGGAGGTTCAAGTATTCCCTGCATGATTAGCATGACAAATATATTTCATCAAACAGAGTCACCACTCATATCACCTTACCATGCCATACCAGACAGAACCGTCCCGACGGAGACCGGCGACAAACTCATACCTACCCAAGGCAGAGGTTTTCCCGGGTTCCTGCCGGTATGCATGTAAAGCTCATGAGGGTGATTATCATCACAAGTGTGTCCATTACCAACAGCATGGAAATCAGTAACATGCACCCATGCATATGATCATACCACATGAAATAACAAGTCCTTCGAAATGCGGTGGTGTTATAAATGCATCAACGATCACACCAAAAATATTATGCCGGGATTCAGAATGCTTGCCTTCAATGTTGTGGAGGGGTGAGGTGTTCTCCAAAACTTTTGAAAGCTTCTTCTCTCTCCCAAAATCCTATCTAAAAATATATTTGAATTAACACATATTTCAAAAACAGAACCAAAAAGTTGTTTGAAATTTTTTCAAATAAATCTTAAAATAAACTAGACCAAATTTGAAGAAGGTAGGAAAAAGAATCAACTCATTTGGATTTATATTTAAAAAGTTATAGCCAGTCAAAGTTATGGTCAAAACTGTTATTTAAATTAAAACAGAAAAGAAAACGGTTCGGAAGGGAATACGTTTTCGGAGTGGGGAAAGCGTACTGGGGAAAATACGCCTTCACTTAACCGACGTGGATAGGCGCAGGGTCACTGACAGTGGGTCCAAGGGGCCCACTGGTCAGGTTTGACCAGTCCGCCCTCCTCCTTCTTCCTCTGTCCCGAGCGGAGGCGGGACTCCGGCGACCAACGCCGGCGAGCGGCGGCTCCTCGCGGCCTCTGGAGGGCGGGGATGGATCCGCACGGTTGGGGCGTTTCTCCCGGTGGTCGAGGGGTCGACAGTGGTGGAAGAAGTCGTCGGCGGTGAGCTTCGCGGCGGAGGGAGCCTCGGGAGCAAAGGGATTTGGTGGCGGCGATGGCTCCCGATCAAAATTAAGTAGGGGGTTGGGTTCACAGGGGAATGAGGAAGTTCCTGGCGAAGAGAACGGAGAGGGGGAGGCCCTGGTGGCGCCGGAGTGAACGAGGCAGTGGCGGCGGCCGTCGTTGCCGGAGATGAGGAAGACGGCGTTTCCCGGACGATTGCGGGCTATGGGGGTGCCATGGGGGGTAGCCTGAGGGTGCGTGCGTGCTCAGAGGGGCTTGGGGTCCCTTTTTATAGCGTAGCCATGTCGGTTTGCGGCGGCCGGGGATAAGTTTGCCGGCGAACCGCCCTACTGTGTTGCAGGGCGACGTGGCGGTGGTTGGTCGGCTCCAGGAGCTACCGACGAAAGCTCCACTGTCCATGGAGGCGAGCTGGCGTGCTGTGGTGGTCGGGGCGGTGCTGCCCATGGCGGTGGTGGATGCGGCCGCGGGCATGCCGCCAAGAGGGTTCTGGTGGCAGCGCTGTGGGGTGCCAGGGGTGGTCGGGGTGGCGTGGCGGTGCGGGGGATACGTGGCGTGCTAGCAGCTATTGGCCAAGGGCCGGAACGAGTCGGAACGGGTGCGGGGCGAGACGCGGCGGCACGAGCGCACTGGCGTGCCAAACGCACGCTCTGGGCGCACCCAGAGCATGCCCACCATCTGTTCGGCGAAATGCCGTGGCCTGCTAGATGGCTAGGTTGGAGCTGAGGATTAGCAGTTCTAGTCTAGGGCTAGTTGAGATGCTAGTGGACATGCTAGTTTGATCAGAGGTGCAAGGTCACAGTGCAAAACAAAAATCATGTCAAAACTGATCATGCACACCAGGTGTTTGACAAAATGCCAAGGGCACTTAGGCAAGTCTTGGGGTGGCCAAAAACTCCAGATGGGGGTCTCTTTAGAAGAATAAGAGGGTGGTGTGGTTATTTGGACAAAAGGGGAAACTTACTAGTGCAATCTTTACAAAACTCCAATTCTGGACAGGAAATAAATGACATTATTTCATGAACCAAAAATGATCCAAAAAGTGCATGCTCTTGTACTTAAGGGTTTAACATGGGGGACTACAAGTAGGAGAAATAATCAAAGGTATAGGAGCAACTAAAATGGTGGTTGCTGTACAAATCCTCAAATTGGACCAGAATGGAAATGAGGTTGATCCACTCAAATTTTTTTAAAGAACATAAATAGGTTTTTGCACAAAGTGAAATAATATGCTCCTACTGACCTCCCTTAATTTTGGTAGAAGTTTTAAAGAAATATTTAAATAGGTTGTAGTGCAAAATGCTCTCTGGACCAGAGAAGAAAAATTGAGTGCAGGGCTCAAAATATTTTATGAATGAAATATATTTTTGCATAATAGTGATTTAAAAACATCACATGACATCTCCAAATTTTTGTGGAAATTTTAAGTGAATCTATCAAATGGTTGTAGTTCAAATATGGCCATTTAACCTTGAAAAAAACTATTTTCAAGAAAGTAAAGATCAAGCAATTTAATTATTTAATTAGTTACACTGATAACAGCAAAGTTTTTCTTGAGAGGTTAAACAAGTCCAACAACATTTTTGAAAAGTTTTCTCTCTGGGAAAAACTCATCATAACAGGGAAGGAAATGAGTCAAAAATCAAAATGGAGCTCAGAAATCCAAAGTTTTAATTCCTGGCAAAATTTTAATTTAATAAAACAAGGCCAAAATTTTTTTGGGGTGTCACAGATACTATCCCCCTTAAGAAAAATCTCGTCCTCGAGATTTGCTAAAAGCGGTGTTAAGAGAATATTTTACGCAAAAAAGATGTAGCTACAGTGAGAGGGCAATAAGTGGTGAAAAACCACAGTGTGAAAACCGGGGCTGCGCGGAAAAGTCTATGGTTCGGGACAAAACCGGGTGATTTCTACGCTGGATAAAAATTTAGAATAATCTTCTAAATTTAAATATACGCTGGTCGTACCCGAGAGCACAGTGCTCTCTCTGGCCGACAGGTGGACCCGGGGCCCACTGTCAGCCTCTTCTTCTCCCACTGGCTCTTCCTTCTACCTCTGGCTCTCTCTTCCTCCTCTCTCCCGCGCGCTTTCTCGCGCTTTCTCCATCGGCGATGCCTAATGCGTAGGGCATCTAGGCCGTACCGTGGTAGTGCGCGGCGTGCTAGCTGCCGGTGCAGCGTGCACTCACCTCGCGGGCCAGCGCGCTGTCGGCACTGCTCGCGGATTCGACTCCGAACACTGGCGATCGGCGACGAGCGGCGTTGGTGGACTTCGCCCACCGTACACCGAGCTCGAGCTATAAAAACGGCCGGGGTGCCTCTCTCTTCTTCCAAACATCTGGCCTCACTTCTCCTCCTCCTTCTTTCTCCATTACTGCTTACAGAAGCTGGTCGAGGCTCTAATGGCGGAGGCGATGCCGGACTGGTTTGTGATCCTGATATGCGGAGGGCTGGCGACGCTGCTGGGGCTCTCTGTGCTTCTGTGCGCGATGATCTTCGACGAGTATCGCGATGCTGCGGCTCTGGTGTTGGCTCTCCGCGGTGGTGATCATGAGGAGTAGATGAAGTATGCCGGGTGCTTACTGTTGTTAGGGGATGATTAGCTGGATGTAACACCGTTGCAAAGTTTTGCAAACAGTGTATGTGTCCGTATGATTATGGCTGTGAGTCTGCTCGTGGTGCTGTGTGAAATTAATTAATCCATGTCGTGAAGTGGCAGGTGTAGCAATTTAGGGAAAAGAAATCTCATTCCAGGATTTCGCGAGGGAAAGCAGTTAATTTAAGGGAGCATAAACCACAACAAAAACTACACACATTAGTAGAAGCCAATTAATTGACTCGTCGCACAAATTCAGGGTATCACGCAAAAGTCACACACATAAATATAAATGCTGCAAAAACAAATACAGTAGCGACGTCTAAAATGAAAATGGTAACTGAACGGGGTCCTGATAAAATGTCTCTGGTAAAGGAATACACTCCTCTTCTATTGGAGGAAGTGGATTGACCAGTCGATGTATGCGTCTCTCCGTGTCGGGTCTCAGTGGTCTGCCGATGGCAACCTGAGGATTTAAATCTGCGAGGTTCTGGAGATAATCCATCACTCGCTGGTTTAAATGCTCTTGAGCTATGATGTACTGGATAAGGTTGGCCAGAACTGGGTCTCTCTCAATACGTCCACCGGGAAAAGATGTTACTTCTCCGGGTGCTGCACGGCTCGGAAAGTAATAATATCCTCGTTCGCGGGCATAGGGTACTGCGGATCGAAGACGAGCAATTGCTTCTTTCGCAGCAGCTTCTATGGCCAGGTGTGGGGTTGGCATAGATTTCCCCACGAAGGAAACTTCTATTGGATCTTGGTTGGGGTCTACAGGAGGAATATGCACTGCTGCCCAATATTCCGAGGTGGATGGGGTGATCCTTGATTTGAACAGCTCGTACTGGGGGGGATGGGTAGAACCCATGGTACTGCGGGTAAAATCCCACAATATTTTGACAAAGCTACCTGGGGTTGCATCTGGGGTTCTCAGATGAATGCTGGGGTTCGGCATGACAGAAAAAAGCGTGAGTGTTGTGCACAAGGTGGGGGTTGCTGGGTAAGGTCACAAGGTGGCCTTTATATAGCAATGGAGCTGGATCATTTTTACCGTGGTGAAAGGTAATAAATTTGCCAGCTTGGCTCCAAAGGTCAGGTCAGTGTCAGAGATACACATATCTCATAAAGAGACGTGTTACTGTGGTTGTCGTCGGGTTGGTTTTGGTAGTTGTGCCCGGAAGAATATGCAGCTATGCGCTGACCAAACAGGCAAGGCTATTATTAAAATAGAGGCACAAAGACAGGCTGCGTTAATATACGCGGTCGCATGATTACAAAGCGATGATACATTGAAACTTGGTGCTACTCATACTGCTTAGTCTACTTCGTTTATGTCTAAACGGGCGTGCCTGGTGGATGCCGAGGCTTCTCCACGTGTCTCTCTGCCGGGATTAGTCGGAGATGGCGGAGGAACTGCAGGGTCGGGGTAGTGAGAATGACCATCACGGGGATTGTTGGCCACAACCCCGTTGGAGTGTGCTCCCAAAATGCGATGAAGCACCTCTGGGGTTATCGCAGCACCTTGGCCGATGGTTGGGGCAGATCTCGGGGTCTCGATCGGTTGTCCAAACAGCACGACTGGGTTGTCGGTGTTGGGCTCGTTTTCTTCTCTCGCCGGGGCTCGACGAACCAGCTCTCCACGAGCTGCTATTAGATCAATGGTGATCTGGTCGAACAGTGCCTCTAGTGCACTTACATAGCGCACTAGGTGCAACAATGCGGGGTCCGTCTCGTGGTCTCCATTGGCGACTTGGGGTGGTCTACCATACCCTTCTCGTCTGGGGTAGTAGTGGAACGAGCGACAGTTAACTCTGGGCGACAAGTGCCTGAGATGAACTATAGCCTCTCGAGCGGCTAGCTGGATGGCTTGTGGCTCAAAGGAAGTTGTCCTTCCGGTGAACCGGTAGGGACGCTCGGGTGCTAGACTCCTACCGTAAATGTGCACAGTGGCCCAGAATTGGCGGTCTTCACCGCTCATGGGTCCTTGATACACAACATATTCTGGTGGCTCCTCTAACGCGTAGGCACGACGGGTGAGGTTTGCGAGGATGGTCACAAAACCTCCAAGGTTGGTTGCTGTGGTTTCGTTGTGCACGACAGGGCCAGGCATTGTGGCTTGGTTTGGGGTAGCGGCTGTGCGGTGCTGGTTTGGTGTTAGCGCGCCCTTTTTATAGGAAAAAGGGGATGGAATCTTCCTTCGAACGCTTGCGAGAAAGGACTATTTAGGGGCCGGTCACTGGCGCATGAGCGACAGGTTCGGTTGATAGGTTGGGCACCGACTGCCAAAAGGTGTTGGGTCACTGTGTGGCTATCTTGCACGAGAAGCTTGGCTGGGGTTTGGTTGAGGTCTGGTGGGTTGGTTTGCCTAAGTTTATTGACCGGGCTAAGATAGGATTAGCCAATGGTCAGCCTGGCTCTGATACCAAGCCTGTCACGACCGGTTTTCCGGGTAATAAATTTCCAGAAAAGATCGTCGTGCTCATCAGCCCCAGGATTACTGTTAGCTGATGAGGCTCCAACTTGATACAGAAATTCCAAGCAACATACAAAATATGCAGTACAAGACCATTCTGGCCTGTGAGTACAACAAATGGTTTCTAGTGGTTGATGGCGGAAGCGGTTTGTGGATCATCAGTGTCTATGGGACTCCAATTCCCACAGGAATAGCTGACCAGGTTAACTCCTATCTTCGCGAGGCTGCTATCTCCATTGCTTAGGTTCCGGGGCTGTCATCGCGTCACTCCTCTCCGTGCAAGAAAATCTGGCCAAGACAATAGCCAGGGACAAGCCAGTGAGTACTTTGAATGTACTCGCAAACATTATGAACACAGGTATAATATAACAATGATGTGCTGAAAATATTTTATGCTCATGACGTCAGTCACAATAGATAAATGAAATTCTGATGCGTGCAAGCAAGTTATTTATAAAATTGCAATAACATGGTAGTATAAAAACTTATGAAACAAATAATCAAGTAATGCCACAGTCGGCCGTCTGAGCGACGCCACATAAAAGGGCTTTTAAAAGAAATGCCACAGTCGGGCGTCTGAGCGATGCCACATAAAGGGCTTTAAAAGAAATGCCGCAGTCGGGCGTCTAAGCGACGCCACATAAAGGGCTTTAAAAGAAATGCCACAGTCGGGCGTCTGAGCGACGCCACATAAAGGGCTTTAAAAGAAATGCCACAGTCGGGCGTCTGAGCGACGCCACATAAAGGGCTTTAAAAGAAATGCCACAGTCGGGCGTCTGAGCGACGCCACATAAAGGGCTTTAAAAGAAATGCCACAGTCGGGCGTCTGAGCGACACCACATAAAGGGCTTTAAAAGAAATGCCACAGTCGGGCGTCTGAGCGACACCACATAAAGGGCTTTAAAAGAAACAATCATAATGAATATCCCGGAGGTAGAACCATCCCAGAGATATTCGATAATAACAATAATATCACGGGTTAGTCAACAATAATAATAATCATCATAGATATCACAAGTCACGGGTAGTAATTCCATTTTCTGGTTAACAGTTTCACCTCCGAAGACCGACACAAAGACCGATACTTGACCCATCCCAGACTGTAATCCTTAACCATGGACACGGCTATTCGAATAGGTTTATTCTCTGCAGAGGGTGTACTCTTTACCCACGAGTAACGGATTTCTTTAGTCCATCAGGACTAATTCCATCTACGGTCTTTTTGTTGAAAACACACCTAACTTGCACACACCAGCTTATCACACACGTGTCTGGAATCACCCACGACACCTGTTAAGCAAACTCTAAGTGGGGAGGCTACAACCTCGCGTAGCATGGGATCAAATTTATATCGCGCGCTCTAAGGGGTGGCCTCCCCTCTCGGTCCCAACCGGAAACACCCATGCTCCCGGACCAGGTGGCCTGCCTACCAGTTACAACCAGTATCTTCCACCATGGCCTCTCTGTACGGTGTGTGCTAGAAAGAGGTTGACAACTTACTGAACCTTACTCTACTTGCTGTAGAGACGAGTGGTAGTACGAAACAAGTATGGGGGTTACTGGAACAAGACTCGATCTACGGCCGACTCAGGAGGTGCAAGTATTCCCTGCATGATTAGCATGACAAATATATTTCATCAAACAGAGTCACCACTCATATCACCTTACCATGCCATACCAGACAGAACCGTCCCGACGGAGACCGGCGACAAACTCATACCTACCCAAGGCAGAGGTTTTCCCGGGTTCCTGCCGGTATGCATGTAAAGCTCATGAGGGTGATTATCATCACAAGTGTGTCCATTACCAACAGCATGGAAATCAGTAACATGCACCCATGCATATGATCATACCACATGAAATAACAAGTCCTTCGAAATGCGGTGGTGTTATAAATGCATCAACGATCACACCAAAAATATTATGCCGGGATTCAGAATGCTTGCCTTCAATGTTGTGGAGGGGTGAGGTGTTCTCCAAAACTTTTGAAAGCTTCTTCTCTCTCCCAAAATCCTATTTAAAAATATATTTGAATTAACACATATTTCAAAAACAGAACCAAAAAGTTGTTTGAAAATTTTTCAAATAAATCTTAAAATAAACTAGACCAAATTTGAAGAAGGTAGGAAAAAGAATCAACTCATTTGGATTTATATTTAAAAAGTTATAGCCAGTCAAAGTTATGGTCAAAACTGTTATTTAAATTAAAACAGAAAAAAAAACGGTTCGGAAGGGAATACGTTTTCGGAGCGGGGAAAGCGTACTGGGGAAGATATGCCTTCACTTAACCGACGTGGATAGGCGCAGGGTCACTGACAGTGGGTCCAAGGGGCCCACTGGTCAGGTTTGACCAGTCCGCCCTCCTCCTTCTTCCTCTGTCCCGAGCGGAGGTGGGACTCCGGCGACCAACGCCGGCAAGCGGCGGCTCCTCGCAGCCTCTGGAGGGCGGGGATGGATCCGCACGGCTGGGGCGTTTCTCCCGGTGGTCGAGGGGTCGACAGTGGTGGAAGAAGTCGTCGGCGGTGAGCTTCGCGGCGGAGGGAGCCTCGGGAGCAAAGTGATTTGGTGGCGGCGATGGCTCCCGATCAAAATTAAGTAGGGGGTTGGGTTCACAGGGGAATGAGGAAGTTCCTGGCAAAGAGAACGGAGAGGGGGAGGCCCTGGTGGCACCGGAGTGAACGAGGCAGTGGCGGCGGCCGTGGTTGCCGGAGATGAGGAAGACGACGTTTCCCGGACGATTGCGGGCTATGGGGGTGCCATGGGGGGTAGCCTGAGGGTGCGTGCGTGCTCAGAGGGGCTCGGGGTCCCTTTTTATAGCGTGGCCATGTCGGTTTGCGGCGGCCGGGGATAAGTTTGCCGGCGAACCGCCCTACTGTGTTGCAGGGCAACGTGGCGGTGGTTGGTCGGCTCCAGGAGCTACCGACGAAAGCTCCACTGTCCATGGAGGCGAGCTGGCGTGCTGTGGTGGTCGGGGCGGTGCTGCCCATGGCGGTGGTGGATGCGGCCGCGGGCATGCCGCCAAGAGGGTTCTGGTGGCGGCGCTGTGGGGTGCCAGGGGTGGTCGGCGTGGCGTGGCGGTGCGGGGGATACGTGGCGTGCTAGCAGCTATTGGCCAAGGGCCGAAACGAGTCGGGACGGGTGCGGGGCGAGACGCGGCGGCACGAGCGCACTGGCGTGCCAAACGCACGCTCTGGGCGCGCCCAGAGCATGCCCACCATCTGTTCGGCGAAATGCCGTGGCCTGCTAGATGGCTAGGTTGGAGCTGAGGATTAGCAGTTCTAGTCTAGGGCTAGTTGAGATGCTAGTGGACATGCTAGTTTGATCAGAGGTGCAAGGTCACAGTGCAAAACAAAAATCATGTCAAAACTGATCATGCACACCAGGTGTTTGACAAAATGCCAAGGGCACTTAGGCAAGTCTTGGGGTGGCCAAAAACTCCAGATGGGGGTCTCTTTAGAAGAATAAGAGGGTGGTGTGGTTATTTGGACAAAAGGGGAAACTTACTAGTGCAATCTTTACAAAACTCCAATTCTGGACAGGAAATAAATGACATTATTTCATGAACCAAAAATGATCCAAAAAGTGCATGCTCTTGTACTTAAGGGTTTAACATGGGGGACTACAAGTAGGAGAAATAATCAAAGGTATAGGAGCAACTAAAATGGTGGTTGCTGTACAAATCCTCAAATTGGACCAGAATGGAAATGAGGTTGATCCACTCAATTTTTTTTAAAGAACATAAATAGGTTTTTGCACAAAGTGAAATAATATGCTCCTACCGACCTCCCTTAATTTTGGTAGAAGTTTTAAAGAAATATTTAAATAGGTTGTAGTGCAAAATTCACTCTGGACCAGAGAAGAAAAATTGAGTGCAGGGCTCAAAATATTTTATGAATGAAATATATTTTTGCATAATAGTGATTTAAAAACATCACATGACATCTCCAAATTTTTGTGGAAATTTTAAGTGAATCTATCAAATGGTTGTAGTTCAAATATGGCCATTTAACCTTGAAAAAAATTATTTTCAAGAAAGTAAAGATCAAGCAATTTAATTATTTAATTAGTTACACTGATAACAACAAAGTTTTTCTTGAGAGGTTAAACAAGTCCAACAACATTTTTGAAAAGTTTTCTCTCTGGGAAAAACTCATCATAACAGGGAAGGAAATGAGTCAAAAATCAAAATGGAGCTCAGAAATCCAAAGTTTTAATTCCTGGCAAAATTTTAATTTAATAAAACAAGGCCAAATTTTTTTTGGGGTGTCACACCTTTCGCATTCTTGCCAAACGAGGAGAAATTGCCTACCAATTGGAACTACCTCCGCATCTCTCCAGAGTCCACGATGTCTTCCACGTTTCTCAACTTAGGCGTTGCTTCTCGGACCCTATCCATGGAGTGGACCACGAAACGCTTGATCTTTAAGACAATCTCACGTATCGAGAGTACCCCATTCGTATCGTCGACCAAACTGAGCGTACCACTCGACGTCATAATATCAAGTTTCTCAAGGTTCAATGGTCGCACCATTCTGAGAAAGAAGCAACTTGGGAACGGGAGGATCGTCTTTGACTTGAGTATCCCGCCTTCTTTTCGGAGGATCCTAAATCTCGGGACGAGATTTTTCTGAGTGGGGGTGAGTTGGCACACCCTAGCTAGTTCATGCACTAGAGTGCTTGCATCATGTTTATCATTCATCAGAAACTGGAAATGGGGATGACAGAACCCCCATCCCCCTTTGAAACCAACTAGGGTTTACTAAAAATAATTTCAATGAACTTGAAATGCCCTTCTAAAATGTCCATTATTTTTGTCTTGGTCCAGAACCTCTGCCAAAATTGATTCACATTTTTCTAGGACACTTAAGGTCACTGGATTAATTCTTTATCTATTTGCATTTGGGCATTTAAATGCTATAAAATAATTCAAATGATTAAATAATTCTGGATTTAAGTGAGGGCTGTTAGGAATAATCCCATCAGAGCCCACAATTATTTGCAGGATTTTTGGAAGCGTTTTAGTATTTTTAATAAAGCCCATCATTTACAGAAAAATAGAAAAGCAAATTAAATGAAAAATGAGAGAGAGAGAAAGGCCAGTGGCCACTTACCTGGCTGGGCCGGCCCATCTGGCCCGCGCCAGTCACGACCTACCTCTACCAGTAGGCAGAGGAGGGACATCGCAACGCCGCCGAGCTCGCCACGCCACCTCCCTGCCTGCCTGCCCTCGCTCGCGCCAGCGCGACGCCTCGAAACATCTCCTCAGCACCGCCATGACCCCCTGGCCACCTCACTCCCCCCTGTCCTCTCTCTCGCTCTCTCCCGCCATGGCCGAGGATGCCGCAGCCACACCACCGTAGTTCTCGCGTCCACCGCTGTCCTTGCGCCGCCCCGCCGTGTCCACGAGCTCCGCCATCGTCCTCTCCGTCGAGCAGACCGAGCCCTGAGCGCTCGTTCACCCTGAAGCCACCGCACCGAGCTCGTCTTCACCGCCTGTCGCCGGAGATCCACTTCACCGCCCCGCTTGCTCCGGCTCGTCCCCGACTCCTCCGACCCGCTCGTCCGACACGCCGTGAGCCCTGCTACCTCCTCCTCCTCTCCATTTTCCTTCTCGTGCACCACAACGACCACACCGAGTTCACCCGCACACGCCGCTGCCTCTGCACGTTGCCGTCGTGGCCACAACCACGCTGGCTCGATTCTGAGCACGCCATCGCGTTTGCCACAGCCCAAGAAGCCCGTAGCACTGCTCCATGCACCTTGCCGTGCCTCCTAGCAACGAGTCCGAGCTCGTCCGAGCTCCGACCACCGCTAAACTTGTCACCTGTGTCGTTTCCGGCGACCCCGGGCCCAACCACTAGCACCACCCGCCGCGGCTCGCTCCCAGCTACCCGTAGAGCCCAACAGCGCCTCGAACGGTGCCCTGTAGGTGAAACCTGCACTGCCCCGCCACGTTTGGCCTCGCCGGCGGCTAAACGCCGGCGAGTTTGACCCTGCTGACCCTGTTTGACCTCGGGTGGGCATAGTTTGACCCTCCTGGGTCAATGACCGGTGGGGCCCAGCCCTGCTAATTAACTAGGATTAGTACTAACTAAAAATTAGTTAGACTAATGACACTGACACGTGGGACCCACTGGTCAGGTTTGACCTGGACCGTCCCCATTGATTGCTGACGTCACCCTGATGCAAAGCTGACGGAATTATTCAATTATTGGAATTATTCTTATACAGGAAATTCCAGAAAATATTACAAACTTCAAAAAATCATAGAAATTAATCTGTAGCTCCAAATGCAAAGTGTTGTAAATGAAAAATGATCAGAAAAATCCAATCTATCCATCTATACTGGTTTCATGCATGTTTAAGCAAGTTAACCTGCTGTTTAGTGCAGAACATGATAAAGCATTATTAAGGGCCATATATGAGCTTGGAACTTGAATCTTTGATTCAAAATGGTCCAAACCCATCTGGTCTTAGTTGCATTAGCCCAATACACTCATTTTGCCATGTCTCATGCAGGCATCATATTGTTGCACATTTTTTGGTGATGATTGTATATCAGTGCTCTCTGTGGCAGGTTCTGCCCCCAAGGAGTATCATGAGTACCGAACCGAGGAGCATTACCAGTCCACGGACCCGCAAGGCAAGCAACCAACCAATTGATCATGTCGATACAATCCCATGTTCTCGCCTCTGCTCTCTTTTACTACATTAAGACAATGCGTTTCAAACTGCTATGTGCTACGGTAGTTGAACCCATTTCCTCTGCATGACCTGTCATTGCCACAATAACTAGATGAAACCCACTAGCATGTGTAGGAGTTGATTGAGCCATGTGTATGTGTTTCCTACCTTGCTATGCCTGCTATTCTTAGAGTCATGTCAGGTCTGGTTCATCTGGGTAATTGGCTAGAGTGAAATGATCATGTCAGTAATGAGAGTGATGTGTTGAACACGATTTGGTAAAGGTATCGATGAGAGGCCATGTAGGAGTACATGGTGGGTTGTTTCATTGAAGCCATCCTTAAGCACTGAGATCTGTATGTGTGATTTAAGATTCAGCTACTACCATACACTGGGCCCTGAAATATGACCCCGCTCGACTTCTTATCCACCCTAGTCCTTTGTCCAGGAGTTGCAAGTAGTTTTTGGTGTTTGTAGCTTACTGGAGGCCGTGGGCAGCGCTGACCCGCAGGGTGGGCTATGATGCGGTAGGTACGTGGCACGGTGTACCGGATGCCCGTTAGGTATCTCGGGAACCCTGCACAGATCGTTCGGGGCCGTACGTGGAAACCTCGGCCGGACTCCCTGCGGATGGAACCTGGATAGGTGATAAACCTGGACTAGATACTTAGGTGTTTAGGTAGGTCATGGTCTACACCCACGCCGGCTTTCGCTTGAAGTCTGCCGAGAACATGTCATGTGCAGACGCTAAGTGGTGGAAACATGTATGAAGAAGTACACCCCTGCAGGGTTAACATCATCTATTCGAATAGCCGCGTCCGCGGTAAAGGACTACTTGGTTGCCTATACAGTTCATAGACAAGTAAATGGATACTACTAAAAGCCTCAAGATAAGTGTGAGTGCCGAGGATGGCTCTTTCATAGGATGACGAGGGTGGATCCTCGGTAGTCTATTGAAGTGGTGTGTAGTGGACTCGAGTGTGTAAAAAAATTTCAAGTTGGAGTCTCGTAAGATAGCTTAGCCAAGAGTCAAAGCTGGCTTGCTGCAATAACCCCACCAACCCTTCTTGATAATGTGCATGTATGTAGGATCTGATGTAAGTCTTGCTGAGTACCTTTGTACTCATGTTGCTTAATTTACGTTTTACAGAAGACACTACAACCCCTTCTGATGGGTTCTTCATAGACGTCGATGTCGACGAGTAGGCTGAAGCCCAGGTGGTGATCCTGAGCTCACGATGGACCATGTAGTATAGTCACGCTCAAGCCTCTTTTATTTCCTAGTTGTCTGTACTCAGACAAGTTACTTCCGCTGTTGGCTTGTATGTTTGTATGACTTGAATGTTGGGTCGTGTGACCCGTACTTGTTTGTATGATATGTACGGCTCTCTGAGCCTTTAAATAAATTACTTGAGTTGTAGAGTCATGTTGTGATGCCTTGTTGTATTTGCACATATCGAGCATATTGTATGTATGATTGAAATGCTTGGTATTTGTGGGATCTGACTATCTAGTTGTTTATCCCTGGTAGCCTCTCTTACCGGGAAATGTCTCCTAGTGCTTCCACTGAGCCATGGTAGCTTGCTACTGCTCCGAAACACTTAGGCTGGCCGGCATGTGTCCTTCTTCGTTCCTGTGTATGTCCCTTCGGGGAAATGTCATGCGATGAATACCGGAGTCCTATTAGCCCGCTATAGCCCGGTTTACCGGAGTCCTGCTAGCCTAGTGCTATAGCCCGGATTCAGTCGTTGATGACCGACACGTTCGTTGCTGGGTCATGTATGCCTGTCCCTGTAAGTTAGTGCCACTTTGGGTTCACGACTAGCCATGTCAGCCTGGGCTCCTTGTCATTTGATTGCTAGCGACACTATCATATACGTGTGCCAAAAGGCGCAAACGGTCCCGGGCAAGGTAAGGCGACACCCGTGGGAATACCGTGCGTGAGACCGCAAAGTGATATGAGGTGTTACAAGCTAGATCGATGTGGCATTGAGTCGGGGTCCTAACATTGACTCTGAGATAGTAGCTTCTTTCTGTGAATTATTTGCTACTCATGTTGACCTCCCTTAGGAGAAGTGGTTTAAATATAATCCTCCCATTGAAGTAAAAGTAGTTGCACCTATTAAAGTTGAAGAAAATACTATCCCTTATAATGATCCTATTGTTCCTACTACCTACATTAAGAAACCACCTTTCCCTGTTAGGATAAAGGATCATGCTAAAGCTTCAACTGTGGTTCGTAAGAGTAATACTAGAACACCTACACCACCTGAGCAAATTAAAGTTGAACCTGGTATTGCTATGGTTAAAGATCTCTTGGCTGATAACATTTATGGGCATGTTATTTACTTCTGTGATGAAGCTGCTAGAATTGCTAGACCTGATACTAAAAATAAACATAAACCTGTTGTAGCCATGCCTGTATTTCTGTTAAAATAGGAGATCATTGCTATCATGGCTTATGTGATATGGGTGCTAGTGCAAGTGCAATACCTCATTCCTTATACAAAGAAATTATGCATGATATTGCACCTGCCGAGATAGAAGAAATCAATGTTACAATTAAGCTTGCCAATAGAGATACTATTTCACCAGTTGGGATTGTTAGAGATGTTGAAGTCTTGTGTGGTAAAGTTAAATATCCTGCTGATTTTCTTGTTCTTGGTTCCCCACAAGATGAATTTTGTCCCATTATATTTGGTAGACCCTTCTTGAATACTGTTAATGCTAGGATAGATTGCGAAAAGGATATGTTACGATTGGTTTAGGGGATATGTCTCATGACTTTAATTTTGCTAAATTTCATAGACAACCCCATGATAAAGAATTGCCTAGTAAGGATGAAATTATTGGTCTTGCTTCTATTGCCGTGCCTCCTAATGATCCTTTAGAACAATATTTGCTAGACCATGAAAATGATATGTTTATGAATGAAAGAAGGGAGATAGATGAAGTATTCTTTAAACAGGGACTTATTTTGAAACACAACTTGCTTGTTGAAATCCTAGGGGATCCTCCTCCACCCAAGGGTGATCCCGTGTTTGAGCTTAAACCATTACCTGATACTCTTAAATATGCTTATCTTGATGAAATGAAGATATATCCTGTTATTGTTCGTGCTAACCTTTCAGAGCATGAAGAAAAGAAATTATTGAAAACTCTGAAGAAGCACCATGCTGCTATTGGATATAGTCTTGATGATCTTAAGGGCATTAGTCCCACTTTATGCCAGCACAAAATAAAATTGGAGAAAGACACTAAACCAGTTGTTGATCACCAACGGCGGTTAAATCCTAAGATGAAAGAAGTGGTAAGAAAAGAAATACTAAAGCGTCTAGAGGTAGGTATAATTTATCCCGTTGCTGATAGTCACTGGGTAAGTCCTGTCCATTGTGTCCCTAAGAAGGGAGGTGTTACTGACGTTCCTAATGATAAAGATGAATTGATCCCGCAAAGAATTGTTACAGGTTATAGGATGGTAATTGATTTCCGCAAATTAAATAAAGCTACTAAAAAGGATCATTACCCTTTTCCTTTTATTGATCAAATGCTAGAAAGATTATCCAAACATACACATTTTTGCTTTCTAGATGGTTACTCTGGTTTCTCTCAAATACCTGTGTCAAAAGAGGATCAAGAAAAGACCACTTTTACTTGCCCTTTCAGTACTTTTGCTTATAGACGTATGCCTTTTGGTTTATGTAATGCACCTGCTACCTTCAAAAGATGCATGATGGCTATATTCTCTGACTTTTGTGAAAAGATTGTTGAGGTTTTCATGGATGATTTCTCCGTATATGGAACTTCTTTTGATGATTGCTTGAGCAACCTTGATCGAGTTTTGTAGAGATGCGAAGAAACTAATCTTGTCCTTAATTGGGAGAAGTGCCACTTTATGGTTAATGAAGGTATTGTCGTGGGGCATAAAATTTCTAAAAGAGGTATTGAGGTTGATAAAGCTAAAGTTGACGCTATTGAAAAGATGCCATGTCCCAAGGACATTAAAGGTATAATAAGTTTCCTTGGTCATGCCGGTTTTCATAGGAGGTTCATTAAAGACTTCTCTAAAAATTTCTAGGCCTCTGACTAACCTCTTACAAAAAGATATTCCTTTTGTCTTCGATGATGATTGTGTAGAAGCATTTGAAATACTTAAGAAAGCTTTGATTTCCGCACCTATTATTCAGCCACCTGATTGGAATTTACCCTTTGAAATTATGTGTGATGCTAGTGATTATGCCGTAGGTACTATTCTAGGACAAAGAGTTGATAAGAAAATACATGTTATTCAATATGATAGTAAAACTCTAGACAGTTCCCACAGAAATTATGCTACTACTGAAAAAGAATTTTTAGCAGTTGTATTTTCTTGTGATAACTTTAGACCTTATATCGTTGACTCTAAAGTAATTGTTCACACTGATCATGCTGCTATTAAATATCTTATGGAAAAGAAATATGCTAAACCTAGACTTATTATATGGGTTCTCCTACTACAAGAATTTGATTTGCATATTAGTGATAGAAAGGGAGCTGAGAACCCCATTGCAGACAACTTGTCTAGGTTAGAGAATGTTCTTGATGACCCACTACCTATTGATGATAGCTTTCCTGACGAACAATTAGCTATCATAAATGCTTCTCGTACTGCTCCATGGTATGTTGATTATGCTAATTACATTTTTGCTAAATTTATACCACCTAGTTTCACGTACCAGCAAAAGAAAAAGTTTTTCTATGATTTAAGACATTATTTCTGGGATGACCCACACCTTTATAAAGGAGTAGATGGTGTTACTATATGTTGTGTACCTGAGCATGAACAGGAACAAATCCTACGCAAGTGTCACTCTGAGGCTTATGGAGGACACCACGCTGGAGATAGAACTGCGCATAAGGTATTGCAATCCGGTTTTTATTGGCCTACTCTCTTCAAGGATGCCCGTAAGTTTGTCTTGTCTCGCGATGAATGTCAAAGAATTGGTAATATTAGTAGAGAATTATTCTCTTGTTATTGAACCATTTGATGTTTGGGGCTTTGATTATATGGAACCTTTTCCTTCCTCTAATGGGTATACACATATTTTAGTTGCTGTTGATTACGTTACTAAGTGGGTAGAAGTTATTCCAACTAGTAGTGCTAATCATAACACCTCTATTAAGATGCTTAAAGAAGTTATTTTTCTGAGGTTTGGAGTCCCTAGATACCTAATGACTGATGGTGGTTCACATTTCATTCATGGTGCTTTTCGTAAAATGCTTGCTAAGTATGATGTTAATCATAGAATTGCATTTCCATATCACCCACAGTCTAGTGGCCAAGTAGAACTGAGTAACAGAGAGCTTAAATTGATTTTGCAAAAGACTGTTAATAGATCTAGAAAGAATTGGTCCAAGAAACTTGATGATGCATTATGGGCTTATAGAACTGCTTATAGAAATCCTATGTGTATGTCTCCATATAAAATGGTTTATGGAAAAGCATGTCACTTACCTCACGAACTAGAACATAAGGCATATTGGGCCATTAAAGAGCTCAATTATGATTTCAAACTTGCCGGTGAGAAGAGGTTATTTGACGTTAGCTCACTTGATGAATGGAGAACTCAAGCCTATGAGAATGCCAAACTGTTTAAAGAAAAAGTTAAAGGATGGCATGAAAAAAGGATACAAAAGCATGTGTTTAATGTAGGTGATTATGTGTTGCTTTTCAACTCTCGTTTAAGATTTTTTGCAGGAAAACTCCTCTCTAAATGGGAAGGTCCTTACGTTATCGAGGAGGTCTATCGTTCCGGTGCCATAAAAATCAACAACTTCGAAGGCACAAATCCGAAGGTGGTGAACAGTCAAAGGATCAAACATTATATCTTAGGCAATCTCATAAATGTTGAAACCAATGTTGTTGAAATTGTAACCCCGGAGGAATACATAAGGGATACTTTCCAAAACATTTCAGACTTTGAAAAGGAATAGGTATGTGGTACGGTAAGTAAACTGACTCCAAAACAGTTCTAATGGCAATTTTTATCCATTTTGGAATATTTAAGAAAATAGGAAAATAAGAAGTAGTCCGAAGAGGACACGAGGCATCCACGAGGGTGGAGGGCGCGCCCTACCCCCCTGGGCGCACCCCCTGCCTCGTGGGCACCTCGTGTGCTCTCCAGGCTCTGTTTTCTTGCACGATACTTCTTTTTGTCGGTAAAAATTCATTATATAATCTACCGAAGGTTTTGACCACCGTACCACACGAAATCCTCTGTTTTTGTCTTGAGCTGTTTCTGTCACAGATTAGAGCAAGATGTCTTCTCAAGAGTCAGTAGGGGAGAGTCGGGTGTCTCATCCTACACCGGGACCAGGAGCAAACATCGATGCTGACAACTTTGGGCCATCAATGGAGGAAGAGATGGAGGCCAATTTGAAAAAGGATAGACGCCATGGAGGAGGATCAAGAAGTTACTTCTCACTTCTGAGCTGGATTCACGATGGGGGAACTACAGAGATCAGCTATTCCAAACTCGGTCATCCCTTCAAATGTTAAATTTCTTTCTTATGAAAATATGAAAAAGAGTGTCACTTGTTCTCCAGCAGCTATGCAACATCCATGGGTGAAAGGAGCTTTAGCCATCACGGGTAAGCTCCGTAAGGAAATAATGGACCTCAAGCACCAAGTAAATAAGCTCGAGGAGGAGAATCATATCCCAAGGGGCATCATCGCCAAGAATATCACATCACCACCTCCGAAGAAAGAGACATAAACACATGGGTATGGGAACTCCCCTTGGAAACTGCCAAGCCTGGGGGAGGTGCCCCGGTATTGTATCACCATCACACTCCTATCTTTATCGTTTTTCTTAGTTTGATCCTTTTGGTAATATCTTGATCTAGTAGAATAAAGTTTTAGAATGATCTAGTTTTGAGTTTTGCTTTATGATTCCTCTATGTAATCGAGTCTGTGAGCTATATATAATAAAGATTAGTGTTGAGTCAAGGGCTTGATTATCGTACTTTGATCTTGAGGGAATAAAAAGAAATAGAAAGAATAAAAAGAAATAAAGAGATCATATTGATCTTACGGAGAGTAATGACTTCACATATAAAGAGTATGATGAATAAAAGTTGTTGAGGGTTGACAAACATAGTTTTTGTCATCGTTGCAATTAATAGGAAGTAATAAAGAAAGAGAGGTTTTCACATATAACTATACTATCTTGGACATCTTTTATGATTGTGAGCACTCATTAAAATATGACATGCTAAAGAGTTGATGTTGGACAAGGAATACAACGTAATGGGTTATGTTTTCTTATATCCGAAATAAAGTATATTGTCATGGATCATCCAGCATGTTGAGCTTGCCTTTCCCCCTCATGCTAGCCAAATTCCTTGCACCAAGTAGAGATACTACTTGTGCTTTCGAATATCCTCAAACCCAGTTTTGCCATGAGAGTCCACCATACCTACCTATGGATTGAGTAAGATCCTTCAAGTAAGTTGTCATTGTTGTATGCAATAAAAATTGCTCTCTAAATATGTATGACTTATTAGTGTGGAGAAAATAAGCTTTATACGATCTTGTGATATGGAAGCAATAAAAGTGACGGACTGCATAATAAAGGTCCATATCACAAGTGGCAATATAAAGTGACGTTCTTTTGCATTAAGATTTCGTGCATCCAACCATAAAAGCACATGACAACCTCTGCTTCCCTCTGCGAAGGGCCTATCTTTTATTATTGTCTTATACATTATGCAAGAGTCATGGTGATCTTCACCTTTCCTTTTTATATTTTATCCTTTGACAAGCACATTGTGTTGGAAAGATCCTGATATATATATCCAATTGGATGTAAGTTAGCATGAACTATTGTTGTTGACATTACCCTTGAGGTAAAAGGTTGGGAGGCAACACTATAAGCCCCTATCATTCTCTATGTCCGATTAAAATCTCATACCCATAAGTATTGCGTGAGTGTTAGCAATTGTGAAAGACTAAATGATAGTTGAGTATGTGGACTTGCTGAAAAGCTCTTATATTGACTCTTTCTGATGTTATGATAAATTGCAATTGCTTCAGTGGCCGAGATTATAGTTTGTTAGTTTTCAATGAAGTTTTTGATTCATACTTGACATTGTGAATAGATTGTTACTTGAGTATAAGAAATCATATGACAATATTTATATATGTTGCTGTTATAAGAATGATCATGATGCCCTCATGTCCGTATTTTATTTTATCAACACCTCTATCTCTAAACATGTGGACATATTTTTCGATTTCGGCTTCCGCTTGAGGACAAGCGAGGTCTAAGCTTGGGGGAGTTGATACGTCCATTTTGCATCATGCTTTGATATTGATATTTATTGCATTATGGGCTGTTATTACTCATTATGTCACAATACTTATGCCTTTTCTCTCTTATTTTACAAGGTTTACACGAAGAGGGAGAATGCCGGCAGCTAGAATTCTGGGCTGGAAAAGAAGCAAATATTAGAGACCTATTCTGCACAACTCCAAAAGTCCTGAAACTCCACGGAAGTTATTTTTGGAATTAATAAAAATACTAAGCGAAGAAAATACCAGAGGGGGTCACCCAACGTCCACGAGGGTGGGGGGCGCGCCCCCTGCCTCGTGGGCCACCTGGAAGGCCTCCGGTGCCCATCTTCTGCTATATGAAGTCTTTTGCCCTGAAAAAAAAATCATAAGGAAGCTTTCGGGACGAGACACCGCTGCCACGAGGCGGAACCTTGGTGGAACCAATCTAGGTCTCCGCCGGAGCTGTTCTGCCGGGGAAACATCCCTCCGGGAGGGGGAAATCGTCACCATCGTCATCACCATCGATCCTCTCATCGGGAGGGGGTCAATATCCATCAACATCTTCACCGGCACCATCTCCTCTCGAACCCTAGTCCATCTCTTGTATCCAATCTTTGTCTCAAAACCTCAGATTGGTACCTGTGGGTTGCTAGTAGTGTTGATTATTCCTTGTAGTTGATGCTAGTTGGTTTATTCGGTGGAAGATCATATGTTCAGATCCTATATGCATATTAATACCCCTCTGATTATGAACATCAATATGATTTGTGAGTAGTTACGTTTGTTCCCGAAGACATGGGAGAAGTATTGCTATAAGTAGTCATGTGAATTTGGTATTCGTTCGATATTTTGATGAGATGTATGTTGTCTCTCCTCTAGTGGTGTTATGTGAATGTCGACTACATGACACTTCACCATTGTTTGCACCTAGAGGAAGGCATTGGGAAGTAATAAGTATATGATGGGTTGCTAGAGTGACAGAAGCTTAAACCCTAGTTTATGCGTTGCTTCGTAAGGGGCTGATTTGGATCCATATGTTTCATGCTATGGTTAGGTTTACCTTAATACTTCTTTTGTAGTTGCAGATGCTTGCAATAGGGGTTAATCATAAGTGGGATGCTTGTCCAGGAAAGGGCGGTACCCAAGAACCGGTCCACCCACATATCAAATTATCAAAGTAACGAACGCGAATCATATGAGCGTGATGAAAACTAGCTTGACGATAATTCCCATGTGTCCTCGGGAGCGTTTTCCTTTATATAAGAGTTTGTCCAGGCTTGTCCTTTGCTACAAAAAGGATTGGGCCATGTTGCTGCACCTTATTTACTTTTGTTACTTATTACCCGTTACGAATTACCTTATCACAAAACTATCTGTTACCACTAATTTCAGTGCTTGCAGAGAATACCTTACTGAAAACCGCTTGTCATTTCCTTCTGCTCCTTGTTGGGTTCGACACTCTTACTTATCGAAAGGATTACGGTAGATCCCCTACACGTGTGGGTCATCAACCCCCGGCTCCTGAGGTAGCCTCCGGGATGCTCTCTTGGCGATGTCGTCCGCCTCCTTGTTAGTTCCTCGCGACACGTGTTGTAGTTCCAAGCCCACGAACCATTTCTCCATCTTATGTACCTCATCCAGGTATGCCTCCATGTGCTCGTCCTTGGGTGTGTACTCTTTGTTGGAGAAGTTGATGAGGAGCTGGTATTCACCCCTGATGGTGAGATGCTTCACCCCTAGTGCCACCGTGGCCTTGAGGCCGACGAGCAAGCCTTCATACTCTGCGATGTTGTTGGAGACCTTTTCGCCCTGCTGAAAATAGAGTTGTACTGCGTAGTAGAGCTTTTACTTGGCGGGTGAGATTAGAACGGCCCCAGCCCCCGCTCCTTGTCATGAGAACGCGCCGTCAAAGTACATGATCCACCCATCTGGCGCCTCGTCTCCAGGCAAGAGGGAGCGATCCTCGCATATCCTGTGGCGAGGGACGTCAGTCCATTCTACCATGAAATCTGCATGGGCCGCGCCCTTGATGACCCTGGTGGTGCTGAACTCGAGCTCGAACGCCTGAAGTTTGATGTTCTACTCTACAACCCGCCTAGAGGCGTTAGGGCTCCGGAGCACCCTCTCCAGTGGGTAGGCTGAGACGAACTTGATGGGGTAGCCTTGGAAGTAGTGACATAGCTTTCGTGAGGCGACAAGGAGTGCGAGCAAGAGCTTTTGGGGCATGGGGTAGCGCGCCCATGCCTCCCGTAGCACCGTGCTGACGAAGTAGACCAAGTGCTCGACGAGCGAGGAGGTGTTCGTGAGGTCTTGTGTCTCTTGAGGATGCTGGCCTTCGAGGGTCCCATCACCCGGCGTGCCAACTCCGGGCTCGCGAGCCTTAGCCTCGGGAGGGGTATTGGCTGTCGGGTCGGCTGAGGCCTCAGGAGCACCATCTTGAGGCTGCTATGCTTTGCTTGGTGGCAGGGCGCCCTGCTGAGGGTTCTTGGTTGGGCGCTCTTCTCTTAGCGCCACCAGGGCGGCGCTGGCGGAGTGAGGGGTGGCAGCCAAATGGAGCACTAGCGGCTCAAGAGGGCGTATCGCTACCATCATCGGCGGGCTAGTCAGGTATCTCTTGAGGTCTTGAAAGGCCGCATCAACTTCAGGGGTCCACTCAAACGATCCCTTCTTTTTCATCAGCTTGAAGAACGGGAGGGCGCATTCCCCCAGCTTGGAGATGAAATGCCCCAGCGAGGTCACACAGCCCGCCAGCTTCTGCATCTCCTTGAGCGTCTACGGAGGGCTCATGTCTTCTATGGCCTTGACCTTCTCCAGATTGGCCTCGATCCCCGCGTGCGACACTAGAAAACCTAGCAGCTTGCTAGAGGGAACCCCGAACACACACTTTTCGGGATTGATCCACATGTCCACCTTGCGCAAGCTGGCAAACGTTTCCTCTAGATCCTCAATCAGGGTCTTCGCCTCCCGAGACTTCACCACTATGTCATCAACATAGGCCTTAGCATTTCTCCCAAGCTGCCGGCCCAGTGCGATGTGCATCAGCCGCTGGAAGGTAGCCCCAGCATTGTGCAGCCCGAAAGGCATGCAGGTGTAGCAGTACACCCCGCAGGGGGTCAGGAACGCCGTCTTCTCCACATCTTGCACAGCCATCTTGATCTGGTGGTAGCGTGTGAAGGCATCCGAAAAACACATCAGGTCGCACTCGGCGGTGGAGTCGATGATCTGGTTGATGCATGGAAGCGGGAAGGGATCTTGAGGGCAAGCCTTCTTGAGGTTGGTGAAGTCGACACACATGCGCTCCTTCCCTCCTTTCTTGGGGACGACGACCAGGTTTGCCAGCCACTCCAGGTACCGCACCTCCCAAATGACTCCAGCATCCTCCACCTTGCGGGTTTCTTGGAGGATGATGGTACATCTCCAACCTATCTATAATTTTTGATTGTTCCATGCTATTATATTACCCCCTTTGGATGTTTATGGGCTTTATTTTACACATTTATATCATTTTTGGGACTAACCTACTAACCGGAGGCCCAACCCATATTGCTGTTTTTTTGCCTATTTCAGTATTTCGAAGAAAAGGAATATCAAACGGAGTCCAAAAGGAATGAAACATTGGGGAGCGTGATTTTTGGAACGAACATGATCCGAAGAGCTTGGAGTGCAAGTCAAGAAGCTTCCAAGGGCCCCACGAGATAGGGGGCCGCCCCCCCTGTAGGGCGCGCCCCCTATCTCTTGGGCCCCTCGGGCGGCCACCGACGTACTTCTTCCTCCTATATATACCTACGTACCCCAAAAACATCCAGGGGCACCATGAAACACAATTTCCACCACCGTAACCTTCTATATCCGAGAGATCCCATCTTGGAGCCTTCGCCGGCACTCTGCCGGAGGGGGAATCGACCATGGAGGGCCTCTACATCAACATCCTTACCCCTTCGATGAGTTGTGAGTAGTTTACCATAGACCTACGGGTCCATAGTTATTAGCTAGATGGCTTCTTCTCTCTTTTTGGATCTCAATACAATGTTCTCCCCCTCTCTTGTGGAGATCTATTCGATGTAAACTCTTTTTGTGGTGTGTTTGTCGAGATCCGATGAATTGTGGGTTTATGATCAAGTTTATCTATGAATAATATTTGAATCTTCTCTGAATTCTTTTATGTATGATTGAGTTATCTTTGCAAGTCTCTTCGAATTATCAGTTTGGTTTGGCCTACTAGATTGGTCTTTCTTGCCATGGGAGAAGTGCTTAGATTTGGGTTCAATCTTGCGGTGTCCTTACCCAGTGACAGAAAGGTTGCAAGGCATGTATTGTATTGTTGCCATCGAGGATGACAAGATGGGGTCTACATCATATTGCATGAGTTTATCCCTCTACATCATGTCATCTTGCTTAATGCGTTACTCTGTTCTTATGAACTTAATACTCTAGATGCAGGCAGGAGTCGGTCGATGTGTGGAGTAATAGTAGTAGATGCAGGCAGGAGTCGCTCTACTTGTTATGGACGTGATGCCTATATACATGATCATGCCTAGATAATCTCATAACTGTGCGCTTTTCTATCAATTGCTCAACAGTAATTTGTTCACCCATCGTAATACTTATGCTATCTTGAGAGAAGCCACTAGTGAAACCTATGGCCCCCGGGTCTATCTCTTATCATATTTGCTTTCAATCTACTTTTATTTTGCATCTTTACTTTTTGCATCTATATCATAAAATACCAAAAATATATCTATCTTATCATACTATCTTTATTAGATCTCACTTTTGCAAGTGGCCGTGAAGGGATTGACAACCCCTTTATTGCGTTGGTTGCGAGTTCTCAGTTTGTTTGTGGTGGTGCGTGGGACTTTTGAGGAGCCTCCTACTGGATTGATACCTTGGTTCTCAAAACTGAGGGAAATACTTACGCTACACTTTGCTGCATCACCCTCTCCTCTTCGAGGAAAACCAACACAAGCTCAAGACGTAGCAAGAAGGATTTCTGGCGCCGTTGCCAGGGAGGTCTTCGCTCAAGTCAAGACATACCAAGTACCCATCACAAACCCATCTCCCTCGCATTTAAATTATTTGCCATTTGCCTCTCGTTTTCCTCTCCCCCACTTCACCCTTGCCGTTTTTCTGCCCTCTCTTTCCCAATCTCCTCCTCTCTTTTTTGCTTGCCGTTTCTCTGTTTGCTTGTGTGTTAGTTCGTTTACCTTGTCGTCATGGCTAGTTCTCGTATCCTTATTCTCACTCCCGAACAAGAAATTCACAATTTTGAGCAAAGGGAGAGGGAAAGTTTAAAAGATGCATGGCATAGAATTTGCAATGCCCAATATAAAGCTACTAGGAAGCTTGCTACTTCCGTTCTTCTCCGCAATTTTTATGTAGGCATTACTCCTTGGAATAGATGTGTTCTTGATATTGCTACCGGAGGTGATTTTATGAGTAGCCATACTTTTGATGCTTATAATGCTATGTTAGATTTGTTTGTCCCACCACCTCTTTTGGTTAATGGAACGGTTTTAACTCTAGAACATGTGATGCAACGGCTTGATATTATTGAAAATAAAATTGCCATTGTTGAGTTGATTGAAAAATTGGATAAAAAGATTCATAATCAGCTTACTCAATTTGGATCTAGGGTTGGAGTTACTTTGAATTTTTTTAAAGAAAAAGAACCTATAGTCAATGAAAAAATAGATCTAGACTCTGCTAGAATTGGTAAACTTGAGGATATCATTACAAACTTAGGTTCCGCGTTTTCCCCCATGAAAAACACTCCAAAACCCCCTACCAAAACTGCTAAGTTTATTTATGTTCCTAAAAATAAGGGTGAATCTTCTAGTAAGGGAGACGCGGATCTCAAATCCATAAGTGTTCTTCCAAATTGTCTCTCTATCGTTAAGGAACCTTTTGCTACCAATGAATTTCTTGAATTTTTGCCTAAAGGTTTAGCCATTGCTAAAAAGGGAGAAATCCCTAGAGATCACAAGCATGCTACTTATGAATTTAGTGCCAAAGATGGCACTCGTTAGATCTATCTTCGCTTTTATGCCTAGCTAGGGGCGTTAAACAATTGCGCTAGTTGGGAGGCAACCCAATTTTCTTTATGTTTTTTGTTTTTGCTCGTGTTTAGTAATAAATCTTGCATCTACCTTCTGTTTAGATGTGTTTGTATCTTTTAATTAGTGTTTGTGCCAAGTAGAAGCTATAGGATAACCTACGATGATAGTTGATTTGATTCTGCTGAAAAACAGAAACTTTGCACGCACGAATATAATTTTGTTAAATCACATGAACGTGATTTTGTGTTGATTCTTTTTTCTGATGTTCAATAAACAAAATTTACAGTACTTCCTATTTTGGTAGGATTTGTAGAGTTCAAGAAGTTTGCTTTAGTTACAGATTGCTACAGACTGTTCTGTTTTTGACAGATTCTGTTTTTCGTGTGTTGTTTGCTTATTTCAATGCATCTATGGCTAGTAATTCAGTATATGAACCATAAAGAAGTTGGAATACAGTAGGTTTAACACCAAATTAAATAAAGAATGAGTTCATTGCAGTACCTTATGTGGTGGTTTTGTTTTCTTTCACTAACGGAGCTTATAAGATTTCCTGTTGAGTTTTGTGTTGTGAAGTTTTCAAGTTTTGGGTAAAGCTTTTATGGACTATGAAATAAGGAGTGGCAAGAGCCTAAGATTGGGGATGCCCATGGCACCCCAATATATTCAAGGATAGCCAAAAGCCTAAGCTTGGGGATGCCCCGGGAAGGCATCCCCTCTTTCGTCTTCGTTCATTGGTAACTTTACTTGGAGCTATATTTTATTCGCCACATGATATGTGTTTTGCTTGGAGCGTCATGTATTATATTAGTCTTTGCTTTTTATTTTACCACAATCATCCTTTCTGTACACACCTTTTGGGAGAAACCTATTTTATTAGAATTTGCTAGAATACTCTATGTGCTTCACCTATATCTTTCGAGCTTGATAGTTTTTGCTCTAGTGCTTCACTTATATCCTTTAGAGCACGATGGTGTCTTAATTTTGAAGAAATTGCTAGTCTCTCATGCTTCACTTATATTATTTTGAGACTCTTTTAGAACAGCATGGTATTTGCTATGATCTTAAAAGTTGGTCCTAGAATGATGAGCATCCAAGTTGGGTATAATAAAAACTATCATAGAAAGTGAATTGGATGCTATGATCAACTTGTTGCTTGATAATTGTTTTGAGATATGGAGGTAGTGATATTAAATTCATGCTAGTTGGGTGATTATGAATTTAAAGAATGCTTGTGTTGAAGTTTGTGATTCCCGTAACATGCACATATGGTGAACCGCTTTGTGATGAAGTTGCAGCACAATTTTATTTACTGATTGTCTTTCTTATGAGTGGCGGTCGGGGACGAGCGATGGTCTTTTCCTACCAATCTATCCCCCTAGGAGCATGCGCGTAGTGCTTTGATTTTTGATGACTTCTAAATTTTTGTAACAAGTATATGAGTTCTTTTGATTAATGTTGAGTCCATGGATTATACGCACTCCTTCACCTTTCCACCATTGCTAGCATCTCTTGTACCGTGCAACTTTCGCCGGTACCATATACCCACCATTTACCTTCCTCAAAACAGCCACCATACCTACCTATTATGGCATTCCCATAGCCATTCCGAGATATATTGCCATGCAACTTTCCACCGTTCCGTTCATATGGCACGCATTACTTTTGTCATATTGCTTTTTGCATGATCATGTAGTTGACATTGTATTTATGGCAAGGCCACCTTCATAATTTTCATAGATGTTGCTCTTGATTCATTGCATATCCCGGTACACCACCGGAGGCATTCATATAGAGTCATATCTTGTTCTAGCTTTGAGTTGTAAATCCATAAAAGTGTGATCATCTTCATTATTAGAGCATTGCCCTAGTGAGGAAAGGATGATGAAGACTATGATTACCCCACAAGTCGGGATGAGACTTCGGACTTTACAAAAAGAAAAAAAAGAAAAAAAGGGAGAAATGCCAAAAAGAAAAAAGAAAAAAAAGGAGAAGGCCAAAGAAAAAAAAGAAGAAAAAGAAAAGAAAAAAATGAGAGAAAAAGAGAGAAGGGACAATGCTACTATCTCTTTTTCGACACTTGTGCTTCAAAGTAGCACCATGATCTTCATGATAGAGAGTCTCATATGTTGTCACTTTAATATACTAGTGGGAATTTTTCATTATAGAACTTGGCTTGTATATTCCAATGATGGGCTTCCTCAAAAGTGCCCTAGGTCTTCGTGAGCAAGCAAGTTGGATGCACCCCACTTAGTTTCTTTTGTTGAGCTTTCATATATTTATAGCTCTAGTGCATCCGTTGCATGGCAATCCCTACTCACTCACATTGATATCTATTAATGGGCATCTCCATAGCCCGTTGATACGCCTAGTTGATGTGAGACTATCTTCTCCTTTTTGTCTTCTCCGCAACCACCATTCTATTCCACATATAGTGCTATGTCCATGGCTCACGCTCATGTATTGCGTGAAAGTTGAAAAAGTTTGAGATTATTAAAGTATGAAACAATTGCTTGTCTTGTCATCGGGGTTGTGCATGATTAAATACTTTGTGTGATGAATATAAAGCATAGCCAGACTATATGTAGGGATAACTTTCTTTAGCCATGTTATTTTGAGAAGACATGATTACTTTGATTAGTATGCTTGAGGTATTACTATTTCTTATGTGAATATGAACTTTTATTTTGTATTCATTTGGGTCTGAACATTCATGCCACAATAAAGAAAATTACATTATGAATTATGCTAGGTAGCATTCCACATCAAAAATTCTCTTTTTATCATTTACCTACTCGAGGACGAGTAGGAATTAAGCATGGGGATGCTTGATACGTCTCCAACGTATCTATAATTTTTTATTGTTCCATGCTATTATATTACCCCTTTTGGATGTTTATGGGCTTTATTTTACACATTTATATCATTTTTGGGACTAACCTACTAACCGGAGGCCCAGCCCATATTGCTGTTTTTTTTGCCTATTTCAGTATTTCGAAGAAAAGGAATATCAAGCGGAGTCCAAATGGAATGAAACCTTCGGAAGCGTGATTTTTGGAACGAACGTGATCCGGAGAGCTTGGAGTGCAAGTCAAGAAGCTTCTGAGGGCCCCACGAGATAGCCCCCCCCTGTAGGGTGCCCCCCTGTCTCGTGGGCCCCTCGGGCGGCCACCGACGTACTTCTTCCTCCTATATATACCTACGTACCCCGATCCAGGGGCACCACGAAACATAATTTCCACCGCCGTAACCTTCTGTATCTGCGAGATCCCATCTTGGAGCCTTCGTCGACACTTTGCCGGAGGGGGAATCCACCATGGAGGGCCTCTACATCAACATCCTTGCCCCTCCAATGAGTTGTGAGTAGTTTACCACAGACCTACGGGTCCAAAGTTATTAGCTAGATGGCTTCTTCTCTCTTTTTGGATCTCAATACAATGTTCTCTCCCTCTCTTGCGGAGATCTATTCGATGTAAACTCTTTTTGCGGTGTGTTTGTCGAGATCCAATTAATTGTGGGTTTATGATCAAGTTTATCTATGAATAATATTTGAATCTTTTCTGAATTATTTTATGTATGATTGAGTTATCTTTGCATGTCTCTTCGAATTATCAATTTGGTTTGGCCTACTAGATTGGTCTTTCTTGCCATGGGAGAAGTGCTTAGCTTTGGGTTCAATCTTGCGGTGTCCTTACCTAGTGACAGAAAGGGTTGCAAGGCACGTATTGTATTGTTGCGATCGAGGATAACAAGATGGGGTTTACATCATATTGCATGAGTTTATCCCTCTACATCATGTCATCTTGCTTAATGCGTTACTCTGTTCTTATGAACTTAATACTCTAGATGCAGGCAGGAGTCGGTTGATGTGTGGAGTAATAGTAGTAGATGCAGGCAGGAGTCGGTCTACTTGTTATGGACATGATGCCTATATACATGATCATGCCTAGATAATCTCATAACTATGCGCTTTTCTATCAATTGCTCGACAATAATTTGTTCACCCACCGTAATACTTATGCTATCTTGAGAGAAGCCACTAGTGAAACCTATGGCCCCCAGGTCTATCTCTTATCATATTTGCTTTCAATCTACTTTTATTTTGCATGTTTACCTTTTGCATCTATATCATAAAATACCAAAAATATATCTATCTTATCATACTATCTTTATTAGATCTCACTTTCTCAAGTGGCCGTGAAGGGATTGACAACCCCTTTATTGGCGTTGGTTGCGAGTTCTCAGTTCATTTGTGGGTGCATTGGACTTTTGAGGAGCCTCCTACTGGATTTATACCTTGGTTCTCAAAACTGAGGGAAATACTTAGGCTACACTTTGCTGCATCACCCTCTGAAAGTGCAACTATCCCTAGGTGGTTTTGGTAATTCATAACAACATATAGCTCATTGAGCTAATGCTATTCCAAGACTACTATTTCAGGAAAGCTCAATGAATGGCATGGCATGGATGATGAAAGTGGATCCCTCAAAATACTAAGGACAAAGGATTGGCTCAAGCTCAAAAGCTCAAGACTCTTCATTTTATATTTTAGTGATCCAAGATCACATTGAGTCTATAGGAAAAGCCAATACTATCAAGGAGGTATGAGGTGTTGCTTAATGAGCCTCTTGCTTCATGTGCTTTGTGATATGCTCCAAAACCCTCAGCTACTTTCCCACATCAAAATGACCTAAACCCAAAGCCAAAATCGGTCACACCGATTCTTCCTATCCGGCGCCACCGATTCCAAAAGTCATAGCCACTGCCACAAACCCTAAGCAAATCGGTCTTACCGATAGGGATCTTGGTCTCACCGAGATGGGATTCTAATCTCTCTGTTTCCCTTCGTAACATTTCGGTCTAACCGAAGTGAGCGATCGGTCCCACCGAGATTGCAATGTAAACTCTCTGTTTCCCTTTTGTAACATTTCGATCTCACCGAAAAGAGCAAATCGGTCCCACCGAGTTTACCTGGCCAACTGTCTGGAAAGCTTATTACCAAATCGGTCTCACTGAGTTTGTGTAATCGGTCTTACCGAGATTACGTTATGCCCTAACCCTAACCGAATCGGTCTCACCGAGATGCATGTCAGTCCCACCGAAAATCCTAACGGTCACTAGGTTTACTAAATTAGTCCAACCGAGTCTGTTGAATCGGTCCCAACGAGTTTGGTAAATTGTGTGTAACGGTTAGATTTTGTGTGGAGGCTATATATACCCATCCACCTCCTCTTCATTAATGGAGAGAGCCATCAGACTATACCTACACTTCCAACTTACCATTTCTGAGAGAGAACCACCTACTCGTGTGTTGAGGCCAAGATATTCCATTCCTACCATATGAATCTTGATCTCTAGCCTTTCCCAAGTTGCTTTCCACTCAAATCTTCTTTCCACCAGATCCAAAACCTATGAGAGAGAGTTGAGTGTTGGGGAGACTATCATTTGAAGCACAAGAGCAATGAGTTCATCATCAACGCACCATTTGTTACTTCTTGGAGAGTGGTGTCTCCTAGATTGGCTAGGTGTCACTTGGGAGCCTCCGACAAGATTGTGGAGTTGAACCAAGGAGTTTGTAAGGGCAAGGAGATCGCCTACTTCGTGAAGATCTACCTCTAGTGAGGCAAGTCCTTCGTGGGCGACGGCCATGGTGGGATAGACAAGGTTGCTTCTTCGTGGACCCTTCGTGGGTGGAGCCCTCCATGGACTCGCGCAACCGTTACCCTTCGTGGGTTGAAGTCTCCATCAACGTGGATGTATGATAGCACCACCTATCGGAACCACGCCAAAAACATCCGTGTCTCCAATTGCGTTTGAATCCTCCAAACCATTCCCTTTACTTTCTTGCAAGTTGCATGCTTTAATTTCCGCTGCCTATATACTCTTTGCATGCTTGCTTGAATAGTGTGATGATTGCTTGACTTGTCCTAAAGTAGCTAAAATCTGCCAAACTCTAAAATTGGGAAAAGGTTAAGTTTTTAATTGGTCAAGTAGTCTAATCACCCCCCCTCTAGACATACTTCAAGGTCCTACAAGTGGTATCAGAGCTTTGGTCTCCATTTGCTTTGATTTCCATAGCTTTTGGTGGTCATAGCCTTGGTTTCACAACTTAGGAGAGTATGGCGTCTAGCGAGGGAAATTATCACCGTAGAGGTCCTTACTTTGATGGTACTAATTTTGCTAGTTGGAAGCATAAGATGAAAATGCATATTCTCGGACATAACCCCGCCGTTTGGGCAATTATTTGTATTGGATTTCAAGGTGAATTCTTTGATGGGAGAGAACCGAACCGTGAAGCTAATGCGGAAGAATTGAAGATGCTGCAATACAACGCTCAAGCTTGTGATATCATCTTCAACGGATTGTGCCCCGAAGAATTCAACAAAATCAGCCATCTTGAGAATGCAAAGGAAATTTGGGATACTTTGATTGATATGCATGAAGGTACCAAATCCGTCAAGGAATCCAAGTTGGATGTGCTCCAAAGTCAGCTTGACAAGTTCAAAATGAAGGATGGTGAAGGTGTCGCTGAAATGTACTCTAGGCTTGCTCTTATCACAAATGAGATTGCCGGCTTAGGGAGTGAAGAGATGACCGACAAATTCATCATCAAGAAGATCCTAAGAGCATTGGATGGAAAGTATGATACCGTGTGCACATTGATTCAAATGATGCCAAACTACAAAGATCTCAAGCCAACGGAAGTCATTGGAAGAATTGTTGCTCATGAGATGTCACTCAAGGATAAGGAGGAACTTCACAACATGTCAAGTGGTGCTTGCAAAGCCTCAAGTGAAGCCCCCACATCATCAAGTGAGAAACAAACCTTCAATGAAGAATTGAGATTAATGGTGAAGAACTTCAACAAATTCTACAAGAGTAGAAGCAAAGAAAGAAGCTCAAAGTCAAGGTCTTACAATGACAAAAGATCTTCTAGTCGAGAGCGCAATTGCTACAATTGTGGGAGACCCGAACACTATTCCAATGAGTGTACGTCACCCTACAAAAGAAGAGAAGATTCTCCAAGAAGAAGAAGCAAAAGAGAAGAATCACCACCAAGAGAGAGGAGGAGTAGAGATGATCGTTATGAACGAAGACCCTCACGAAGAATCAAGGATTCGGAAAGGAAGGACAAGTCATCAAGGAGCTACACAAAACGAAGACATTAAGCTCATGTTGGTGAATGGGTATCCGGCTCCGACTCCGACAATCACTCCGAGAGAAGCTATCACTCCGACTCCGAATATACTCAAGATGAAGGTGTTGCCGGTCTAGCACTTGTGTCAACCAACTCCTACGATATATTTGATTCACTAAATGAAGGAATTGGAAGATGCTTCATGGCCAAAGGTCCAAAGGTAACACATCCCGAGTATGTTGATTTCAATAGTGATGAAGATGACTTGCTTGTGGATGATGATTTACTTGTTGACAACTCTAGTGATGAATACTATGATGAAATGTCAATTAATCATGCTAATCAAGATAAAATGAATGACAATGATAAGGAGAAGATTGAGCTTCTAACTAAAGAACTAAACACTCTTAAGTTGGCTCATGAAACTATCTTCGAAGATCATCGAGAACTTTTAAGGGCTCATGAGAAGTTACGCTTTGAAAAGATCAATCTTGAGCAAGAGCATGAGTTCTTAAAGGCAATCAATGATGATCTCCGCAAGAAAAGCTCTTCTTACATTGCCAAGCGTTTACTCTTATCTACTTACATGCCTCAAGTCAAGTCTAGTAACAAGTACAAGAAAGATACTTCCTCTAGTAGTAACAATAATCATGTCAAATCCAATATTGTTGCTTCTAGTAGTTCTCTTGATTCCACTAATGATTCTCTTAGCCAAGTTACACTTGAGCAAGAAAATAGCTTCTTGAAGGGAATTATAGAGAAAGGTGTTTACAAGAGCCTTGCCAAGAGTAAGCAATTCGAGGAAATTGTACGCAAGCAAGGAAGGCACCGGAAGAATCAAGGTGTTGGTTTTGAACGAAAGTTCAATGCCAATGGAGTTGAGTGGGAAGAAGATCAATACCCCAAGACGAAGTTTGTTCCTCAACAAGAGAAGTATGATCCTACTTCCTTCAAGGGAACACAAGCTCAAGATGATCTTCCACCACAAGACCACAAGAAGAAAGGCAAGGACAAGCTTCAAGAAGAGATTGATGCATTTGAAGAAGCACCTAAAGCCTCGTTCAAGTGGGTTCCCAAGACTACATCAAGTTCTACTTCATCAAGTACAACTACAACTCCAAGGATTCCCATCAAGATGATGTGGATCCCGAAGAATAAGAACTAGAGAGTTCTTGAGGGTGACTCCGCCAACATTCTTCACTCATATCATTATGGCAAGAACAAGTGCAATCAAGTTCCGCATCTTGCACTAGTTCAAGGAGTCATAAACCCTCATGTTGGTAAGGCAAGGGACAAGGTAACCTAATGTTTTCATGGACATCATCTTGTGTGTGCATCACTCTATGTCTATGGATATTCTTGTTTGTTCCTTGTGGGACTAACCCATGTAGGTACGTTGAAAGTGCAACTCACTCCAAAGGATTGCTCCAAATGATCTACATCAACATTGAGCATCCACATCTTCAACACCTACATGAAGTCATCATCGACAAAACCCAAGGTTAGTTCATCCCTCTAAGGGGGGATCTCACATCTAGGGGGAGCTTAACTCTAAGAATTGAGTCAAGGCAACTCTAATGGTGTGAACATATCAATGCATTATGTAAAAGTGATAACCCCACTTGAGCTTAAACGATGAGTATGACCTATGATCAAATGTTCTCATTTTACTCCTAAGTCAATATACTCATATATAGATGACCTAGTCATCGCCAATTGTTTGATAGATGCTATAATTGGTTGTGCATGCTTTGCCACATATTTCATTTGCCATTTTATTGTGTGAGCATGTTGGTGCATATTTTACTCATTCAAGGACATCCACTTGTTGTTTTGATTGTTTGGGTTCTTTTCTTTTTGCCAAGTGGATGGACAAGAATGCCTAAGAACTTTCTCTAGCTATCTATTCTTTTCTCGTCTCAAACTCTATTCATGCTACATCACAAAATTTGATCAAGTCAGATTCGAACCACTCTGTGTGAGGAGCACTCCGAGTCCCCGATTCGTCATAGACTTAAACTTCCAAAACCTCTTTGTGATTCTCGGTCTGACTGATTCCTCCATTTCAGTCCTACTGAGATCATTAAGTTGATCTGAGTTTTCAATCTTGGTGCAACCGATTTGAACTTTTCGGTCACACCGATTTGCTGTAACTGTACACAGTTATGCATCTCGGTGCCACCGAGTTGTTCCACTCGGTCACACTGACAGGGTCGGGCTATATATAGTCACGGGCAAAATTTTGGAAATTTTTCCGAATCCCTCTGCCCGCGCAATAGCTCGCTCTGCCATCAAAGGTCTCCGGATCGTCTCCTGGTCGCCAGCAGCCTCCTGTAGCTGGTCTCCGCCGCCGTCAACGGATTTCGCCCCCGCCGTTGCTGCCGTAGCAAGTTCATCGCCAAGCTAGGGTATGGATTCAATCTTTGTGCTATCCACATCTGATTCCTAGCACATTGTATTCTTACTGAATCTTGCCACGATTGAAACAATCCTATCCAGCCAAAGTAGTCCGTAGAGTAGATTAGATTCAAATTTTTAGGGTTAGGTTTCCGCCGAAACCATCTCGGACCCACCGAGTTGAAAAACTCGGTCTCACCGATTTGGCTTATGCCATTGCACTAGTAACTCTCGGTCTGACTGAGAATTGCTAATCGGTGCGACTAATTTTAGGATTCTGTGAAACCCTAGCAGTCTCGGTGCCACCGAACTGTGACTCGGTCCAACCGAGATCATCAGTTTAGGTTCCAAAACTGCTTCGGTATCACCGAGTTTGAAAATCGGTTGATCCGAAATGCTTTCTGTGGAAAACTAAAACTGAAATTTTTGAATCATTCTTTTGCAAAAATCTTTGCATTTTGTGATGCTCATCCACTCTATCTCATCCATAACTCTTCATAGGGTCAGCAGTCAGCTTTTGCAGCATGTCAGACCAGAGTGACATCCATAACAGGTCAGAAGAGCAGATTGACATGAGCAAGGGCACTAGTCCCTCAAGCTCTACAGATGAAGGGAGCAGAAGCACTCCTAGCAACCTGCCTAAGGCTGATACCAGGCAAAGGAGGAAGAGAACCTCAGACTCAGAAGATGAGAACTACAAAGCTGAAGAAGATGAGGCTACTTCCAAGAAAGTGGTGCTCAAGAAGGAATATGGCTCTGCACATAGCACAAAGCCTGGACTGAAAAAGAAAGTTCCTGCCAAGAGGATACCAATGCCCAAGGTCAGAGGATCCACTCAAGTGCCAAAACAGACTGAACCCAAAGAGGCACCTGAGAAGAAAGTCAGATCTTCCAAACCAAAGAAAGTCCCCACTGGAGAGACAATGAAGCTTACAATTGAATCAGAGGATGAAGGTGCTCAGGACAAGAAGAAGAAGAGAGCAAGAACCACAACTGCCCAGGTTCTTGGAAAGCCTCTATGAGAAGAGATTCTGAAGAGGAAGAAGAGGTTGCTGCACCAGCACCTAAGGCACCCAAGCTTATGGGTGATGCAATCAGATCAGGGGCTGCAACATCTAAGCCCAAGGAAGCACCCAAAGCTGCCTCCAAGGCCAAGCAACTACCAAAGAGGAATACTAGGAGTATTCCAGCTGCTGAGAAGAACAAGTCCCCAGTGCCAAATGTTGCTGATGAAGAAGATGAAGAAGGACAGGTCCTAAGGAATCTCAAGCCCAAGATACCAGACCATAATGATGCCCATCCTGTGGCTGAGGACATGAGGATCAGGAAGGACTCAGGGCTGAGGCTGTGGAGGATGGAAGATCCATATGCCTCAAGGAGAAGAACTGCTGTTGACTACAGGTTCCATACAAAGGAACAATAGGACTTCTATGAGACAATTCTGTTGGATAAGAAGCCCATAGTTTGTGATATGAGGTGGGTCGACTGGACCTACATCAAGGACAATGAAGAGCACTATCCTAGAGTGCAAGAAAGCTTTGTTGCTTGTGGAGTTGCTGATTTTGTTGGGCAAAAGTTTACCCACTAGAATGATGAGCTTATCATGCAATTCTACTCCATAGCACATTTTTATCCAGATGGAAGAATTGTTTGGATGTCTGAAGGTACAAGGTACCAATCCACTGTTGAAGAATGGGCAAGTCTGATAAATGCCCCAAAGGAAAATGAGGATGACCTGGATATCTATGCAAAGAAGAAGATGGATCACAATTCCATGGCACACATGTACAAGGAGATCCCAGACAAGGCAGTTGAGACTCACAAGTTTGGATCAGTTCATTTTCTGTTGTCAAGGCTGCCAACTATCAATTGGATTCTGAGGCACACTCTGTTGCCCAAGTCTGGTGACCATAACATGATCAGAGGGCATGCCATCAACATGTTGCATGTGTTTGATGTGCCACAGAAGTTCAAAGTCATGAGCCTAATGATTGAAACCATTAAGAGGACTGCAGCAGATTAGAAGAAGAGCTGTGGATATGCACCTCAGATACAGGAGTTGATAAACTCAAAGATGGGCACAGGGAAATATCAATTGGATAAGGAACATTTTCCACTTTATCTAGACTTTTAGGACAATGAGGTTGTCATGAATGAGAATGACCCATCTTTAGTTCAAGCTCAAGAGAAGAAGGAGAAGGCAAAGAAGGAGAAGGCTGCCAGGATGCCAACTCAAGAGGAGGCATCTGAATATTTCTTGAAGAACAAGCAGGAGCAGCTTGGTTACTTGATAGCATCAACACTGAGGATTGAGAAGGGACTGGCCACCCTCACTCAGAATCAGGAGAGCTTGGAAAGAATCATGGAACTCAAATTCCATGACCTTGATGTCAAAGATTTGAGATTCAGTCAGTTGTAGAGCAGCTGCAGGATGACATGCAGGAGAGGCAGGGCAAGACTACAACAAATGTGTTTGCCAGAGTGCCTAGAGCCCAGAGGTCAGTTGCAGTGCCTGTGATAGACACTAGAGCAACATCTTCAGCACCAGCTACTGCCCGTTCAGCTCTAGTGCAACCAGCTCCAGCATCAACTCTAGCACCCTCTACTTCAACTCAAGCCTTCGTTCTTGGAGTTATCCGGACACCACCACCTGAGGATCAAGCCTGAGAGTCGATCTAGCACTATGCATTTTCTATGAACTTTTTGGTAATTTGTTGCCAAAGGGGGAGAAAAATGTATAGATCATAGGCTTCAAGAGAGAGAGTGTTGCTTTTGTTCTCTCTTGCTTTATTTGGTGGTTAAAATTGTTTGCTTTTGATTGCTTGTGATACTATGCTTGTGAGACATTGATGATCATGTGTTTGATCATAAGCTACACTTATGCATGTTTGATGATATTATCCTATCTATCTTATGTGATCATTCACTTTGCTTGGTGATGAGTGCATGTATTCAATGTTTATTATTTTGAGCGCTCCACCAAGATGTATGTGACATGGAAGAGTAACCCATGAGCCTATTTCATTGTGCATTTGCAATCCAAAGCAAATCTTAAACTATGCACAAATTTAGGGGGAGCTCTTGCTTATCACATACTTCTCAAAGCGACGATGTTATTCAATCTTATTATCTTTTGTCGAAGCTTTGATCTATATGTTGTTATCAGTTACCAAAAAGGGGGAGATTGAAAGTGCAACTGTCCCTAGGTGGTTTTGGTAATTCATAACAACATATAGCTCATTGAGCTAATGCTATGCCAAGACTATTATTTCAAGAAAGCTCAATGAATGGCATGGCATGGATGATGAAAGTGGATCCCTCAAAATACTAAGGACAAAGGATTGGCTCAAGCTCAAAAGCTCAAGACTCTTCATTTTATATTTTAGTGATCCAAGATCACATTGAGTCTATAGGAAAAGCCAATACTATCAAGGAGGGATGAGATGTTGCTTAATGAGCCTCTTGCTTCATGTGCTTTGTGATATGCTCCAAAACCCTCATCTACTTTCCCACATCCAAATGACCTAAACCCAAAGCCAAAATCGGTCACATCGATTCTTCCTATCCGGCGCCACCGATTCCAAAAGTCATAGCCACTGCCACAAACCCTAAGCAAATCGCTTTTACCGATAGGGATCTCGGTCTCACCGAGATGGGATTGTAATCTCTCTGTTTCCCTTCGTAACATTTCGGTCTAACCGAAGTGAGCGATCGGTCCCACCGAGATTGCAATGTAAACTCTCTGTTTCCCTTTTGTAACATTTCGGTCTCACCGAAAAGAGAAAATCGGTCCCACCGAGTTTACCTGACCAACTCTCTAGAAAGCTTATTACCAAATCGGTCTCATCGAGTTTGTGTAATCGGTCTTACTGAGATTACGTTATGCCCTAACCCTAACCGAATCGGTCTCACCGAGATGCATGTCAGTCCCACCAAAAATCCTAACGGTCACTAGGTTTACTAAATCGGTCCGACCGAGTCTGTTGAATCTGTCCCACCGAGTTTGGTAAATTGTGTGTAACGGTTAGATTTTGTGTGGAGGCTATATATACCCCTCCACCTCCTCTTTATTCGTGGAGAGAGCCATTAGACTATACCTACACTTCCAACTTACCATTTCTGAGAGAGAACCACCTACTCATGTGTTGAGGCCAATATATTCCATTCCTACCATATGAATCTTGATCTCTAGCCTTCCCCAAGTTGCTTTCCACTCAAATCTTCTTTCCACCATATCCAAAACCTATGAGAGAGAGTTGAGTGTTGGAGAGACTATCATTTGAAGCACAAGAGAAAGGAGTTCATCATCAACGCACCATTTGTTACTTCTTGGAGAGTGGTGTCCCCTAGATTGGCTGGGTGTCACTTGGGAGCCTCCGACAAGATTGTGGAGTTGAACCAAGGAGTTTGTAAGGGCAAGGAGATCGCCTACTTCGTGAAGATGTACTGCTACTGAGGCAAGTCCTTCGTGGGCGACGGCCATGGTGGGATAGACAAGGTTGCTTCTTCGTGGACCCTTCGTGGGTGGAGCCCTCCATGGACTCGCGCAACCATTACCCCTCATGGGTTGAAGTCTCCATCAACGTGGATGTACGATAGTTATCGGAACCACGCCAAAGACATCCGTGTCTCCAATTGCGTTTGAATCCTCCAAACCCTTCCCTTTACTTTCTTGCAAGTTGCATGCTTTAATTTCCGCTGCCTATATACTCTTTGCATGCTTGCTTGAATAGTGTGATGATTGCTTGACTTGTCCTAAAGTAGCTAAAATCTGCCAAACTCTAAAATTGGGAAAAGGTTAAGTTTTTAATTAGTCAAGTAGTCTAATCACCCCCCTCTAGACATACTTCAAGGTCCTACACCCTCTCCTCTTCGAGGAAAACCAACGCCAGCTCAAGACGTAGCAGATGAACGCCTGCTTCTCGGTGGACTGACGTCGGGCCTTCTGCTTCACCGGACGCACGTTTGGGCATAACCTCAGGTGATGCTCGATTATTCCCCTTGGAATCCCGACCAGGTCCTTGGGCTCCCATGCGAATACTTCCTTGTTGGCGCACAAGAACCTGACCAATGCTTCCTCTTGGTCCTAGGGGAGGCCAGCTCCTATGGTGAAGGTGGCGCCTGATGCCCCATCCTCATCAACCGGTACTTGCTTCGTCTCGGCACGGTCTTGGGAAAACAGCTGCTTCTTCTTTGCTGGTGCTTCCCCCGGAGCCTTAGGGCCCCCTTATCACTCGGCTGCTCTAACGCCTAGTCCTGAAGGCGAGCTTGAGGGCCTGCAGTGCGCCCTTGGTGTCCCCTTCCACTATGAGGACACCGCTGCTACCTGGCATCTTCATGAGGTTGTAGGCTGGATGAGTTGCCGTCATGAACTTGGCCAGGGCTGGGTACCCAAGGATGGCGTTGTATGGCAGTTTGATCCAGGAGATGTCGAAGTCGATGAGCTTGGTGCGGTAGTTGTCGCGGGTCCCGTAAGTGACGGGGAGGGGCATCTGCCCTAGGGGGCTGGTGGAGCCATCGCCGACCCCGGAGAAGGGCTTAGTGTGGTGGAGTCGGCCGGGGGGCACGTGAAGCAGGCCGAATGCCTCCGTAGAGAGCACGTTGAGGCCGGCTCCACCGTCGATGAGGGTCTTGGTGACCGCCACATTGCAGATGGTGGGGGTGAAGAGCATCGGGAGCACGCCTGCTCCTGCCGTGGTGGTAGGATGATCCTCTGGGCCAAAGGTGAGGTCGGCCTTAGGCGCCGCCCAGCCCGGGGGAGCCCCCGAGCTCACCTGGGCGGCACTTACTTGTAGGTAGAACTGCTTGATGTGGCGGTCTGATGGTGGTGCTTGCGAGCCACCTAGGAGAGTTGTGACGACAAGGGGCACCGGTGCCGCGAAGTGTGCGATGAAGAGGCCGCACAGTTCCTCCCAGGAGGCCACAGAGGACTCCGGCAGGTTGAGCAACCAGGCGAGCGGTGCGCCTACGAGGGCCATGGGGAGCAAGTTGGCCTTCACCTTGTTGTCCCCGCCGGCCACGCAAACTGCCTCCTTGTACGCCTGGAGGAAGCCGACCGGGTCCGCCGTGACGCCATAGCGTGGCGGCATCTCCATCCTGAACTTGGGTGGCCACTCCACCCGTCGCAAGGAGGGGTTGAAAGCGCGAAGGCCCTCGGCTCCCTCGAAGGAGCGCAATAGCCGAGTCGACAAAGGAATGCCTGCCATCGAAGTCGGCAGTGGACGGAGCAGCGGATCGCCGACGCACCCCTACCTGGCGCGCCAAATGTAGGATTTTGGGTTCCGCAAACCCTTGATAGGTTCAAACTCTAGGGTGCGTGGGGAGATCTCAACCTACCAAGCCTGCCTACTCGCGATCCTCATGGCCTAGCGCGTCGAGCTCAAAGGAACAGAGAGACACTACAGTTTATCCTGGTTCGGGCCACGTTACGGTGTAATACCCTACTCCAGCTTTGTGGTGGATTGCCTCGAGGGGCTGAGGATGAACTGCATGCAGCATACGAAGAGGAGGATGAGCGCGTGCTCCAGCATGCCGGCGAGGAGGAACTAGCTGTTGTTTCCGCCCGCGCGGAGGAGGCGCGCATGGTGGCTGTCACGGCAGAAGCCGGTCGCACACGCGTCAAGCCTGCAAACCGGGTGCGGACGCGGAATCTACCTTCGAGACCTTGAATGCCACGTGGATCCTGCAATCCGAGGGAGCAATTTGGGTCAGTCGACTCTTGTGAGCCGTTTGATGCAACATGGATGGCTAGAAGGGCTTCTTCCACCTCTTCTGCCGTCTTCTTCCTTCGCTCCGTCGAACTTCTTTCACAAATCGACTGACCCAAATTATACTACTAGTACGAACATATTAAGTACAGTAGGAACACGAAGATACGAGAAGTTGTACCAACTGCAAGAAGAACAGTAGTAAGTCATAGTACTAGTACTACTATACGTACTAAAGAGTTCAAATAACGAGAAAGAACATAAACATAGTTCTGCTGGGGCCTCAGCACAACACACCCTTGAAAATAAACTAAGCAACTAGTCCGCTTGACACTACAGTAGAACCAGCATGAGCGACGGCACTACCACCTACTCGGAGTCCGAGTCCACGTCCTCGACTTCGTCCTCGTCCCTCTTCCTATTCCTCTTCGCCGACGCTTCTTTGCTTGAACCGGACACTGGGCTCTGCTTCTTCATCTAACCCTTGTAGATATTTAAACAAAGGTAGGCATCCATTGCTATGTACAGGATGTGATCTTCATCTAATGTCTTGGACTCCCATGCATGATGAAACTCGTGATGAGGTTTCTTCAGTTTAGCGTACGAAGGATCAATCATCGCTGTTGCCAGGGTCAGCATTGAAGGTTGAGAGGAGGACACCAGGCTTGCCTTCTGGAGATCAAAGGGCTGGCCTACAATGAGATCTATCCGACACAGGACATCCCTGTCGTTCTTAAAGTCTACAGTAATGAATTTCACTCTTTTGTCCTTGAGGAAGTTCTTCAAATCCTGGCACTCAACGTCGGCATGGCATATGTGGTAGACCAAGCAAACGTTATGTACACAAACCTGGATCACGACGGGCTTCTTCCTCTCTTCGTCCTTTAGATCCTTCTCTCGTCCCAGGACTGTGGTGTACTCAACATCTAGCCCAGCGACCCACTCATCCGTTGAACTGTTGAACATGCGTAGGAAGCGAGCAAGCCATGCTTTCACCGTCGCGGATCCACGTGTGTAGATGACGATGAACTGATCACCGGTGATGGCTCTAACGTGGTACTCAGCAGCGACCATGGAGATTTAGGAGGCCATGGATTTTGGAGGAGAGTTAGGAGAAGTTGAACTGTTGTACCCCGCAAAAAAAACTGGGAGCGAACTAATGTGAAAGGACGGGACGACTGGGAACAAACTGTTGTAAGGTAGAAGACGGGGACGAGTAGGGTGTGTGAACGGCGTGGGGTTGCTGGCTTGCCCGGTGGATAAATGGCTGCAAGCCCCCAAAGAGTTCTCGAGAACTATGCGGGACCCACTAGATGTCATGTCTACTAGACCCATATCATAGGCCTGACGGTATAGCTTCTGCTTGTTCGCACGCCATGCCGTCGCGTGGATGTAACTTCACTTAATTCCATCAACCGTCGCGCCTCCCACGACCTTCGCCTCCCTCATGCGGTCGCGCCCTTTGAGACTTCGACCGGCTATAAATGAGCATTTTTTGCCTACTCCGCATGCATGATACTCCCTCTGGTCCTTTTTACTCCCGTCAACTGTTTGCAAAGTGTTTGACCAAATTTATACTAAAAATACCAATATCTACAATACTGATTATAATGAGTATAAGAACTACATTTTATAACGAGTGTAAAAATATTGATTTGACATTGTGAATGTTGATACATTTTTCTTTAAGTCTGGTGAAACTAGAGGTACATTAACTTCAGACAAAACTTAAATGCACAATGCAGACTAGTTCCTCCGTCCAGGTGCGTGCCATGTCCTATCTTGTCATCACAACAAGGTTAGCTATTAGAGTACTACTACCTCCCTTCTAGTTTAAAGGGATCGATTCAAAAATTTCACCTACTCTTAGCACGATAGTAGAGGCGGTGGAAAAGTTTTTGAAGTCTGCAAAAGTACTCAACTAATGTTGTCGTTCTTCACAAAAAAATGTGTTTACCAATGCATGCATGAACACTAGTTACTCTAACCCCCTCTCTTCTTTAATTATTTGCCACATCAGCATGTTTGCTATTCCCTTGTGCATGATACCAGCTAAGGTACAACCATTATGGCCAGCCTTAATCATCACATGCAATAATTTAATGCACCTTGAAATATGAACATGTGTGGGCATGTATGTTTTTAATGACTTGAGACTATACCTAGCCCGGCATGCAAGATGACTTATTATGCAACGTTCCCCATACCTGCAGGAAGCCTGTTCGTATCCAAATCTTTTCCTCTCCATGTGTGGAAACAATATGCCTGCCAAAATCTCCTTCTCCCTCCGGTGGTACCACCACTCCACCCCATGTGAAAAAAATCTGCATGCATGACTCTCCTCCCCCCACGCTCGTCCAATCCGTTGTGACCAGCAATATTTCCACCCCTTCCCTCCCCCGTAATTTACTCCAAAATATGCCCACGTAGCTGTTACTTAACTGTAGGTGCATTGGGTTACTGGCATATGGGCCCAACAAGGGTCTAGCCCACATGTCAGTGACGCAACTGGACCTGCAGTTAAGTCAGTGTAGCTCGGTCCATATCTTACGTAGGTGTGCCATTGCTCGCTATAAATACTGCGCTCCCACGACATCGCTATCTCCTCCCCCTCACGTTCATGTTCATTGCTATCTCCTCCCCCTCCCTCGCTGCACCACGCGGACGGTCATGCGTCACTGTTTTGTTCCTCGCCGCCACTAGTCGAGGAGGACACGTCGGTGTTCCGCTCCTCGCCGGTACGCGACGCGTCGCCATTCCATTCCTTGCCGCCACTAGTCGAGGAGGACGCGTCGGTGTTCCGCTCCTCGCCGCGACGCGTCGCCGTTCTGTTCCTCGCCGCAACTAGTCAAGGAGGACGCGTCAGCATTCCACTCCTCGCCGCGACGTGTCGAGGTGGACGCGTCAGTGTTCCCAATCTCGCCAGCACACACGTAGGAGGACGCGTTGGCTCCCTGCTACGAGGAGAACACCGCGCCGCCCGTCGAGCCCCCCAGCCTTGAGGAGCTTTGGAAAGAAATGGATGTTGCCTTGTGGGAGGCTTTGCCTCTAGCAGAGCGCGCCAAAATAGAGGCGGAGAAGAAGGCCGAGGAAGAGAAGCGCACCGCAGAACAAGCTGCCTGGGAGGCCTATGTCGCGTCCGAGAGAGTCAGGCAATTGGCTCTTTGGCAGAAGGCTCGTGCGAGGGCCGTGAGGGTGGCGGAGGACGCCCGTGCCGACGCCCTGAGTGCAGTAGGGCTCAAGTGCCTCATCTACGCTTGGCGGTACGTGGACCGGGTGCACGCTTCCATCGAGGAGGAGTACCTGTTGGCGCCGGATCACCACACTAGTGAGATCGCGCTCACCCGCCGGCAAGCCGCCAATCCGCACCTCACGAGTTGCGAGGCTGAGGAAGAGGCGTTGTGTCGGTGCACTGGGAAACAGCCACGCACCAGGGCACTCATGGCGCGCGGCAAGTGCTCCTGCGAGCGCCATGGCTTTTAGGGGGAGTATAATTTTTGTTTCGTAAGGTGATCTCATTAGTTTTGGGACGCAAATGATAAATCCCGAACGTTCAGAAAATTTTAGCGTCCTTAATTAAGTTTGTAAAAGGGAAAGTTTGGAAACTTTGTGTATTCGTACGCATTTTGCAAGTACGTGCATATAGCACAAACTTTACTATATACTATCGCACTACACGTCTCTCTCGATATATGCTTGCAGACTGTGCTACTCCCTCTGTCCAGGTCAATAAGTCATCTTTGGTTGTGCACCGTGACCAAGAAGGAGGGAAGACTTATACACCTAGATGGAGGGAGTACTAATATTACTTATGTATGTGCAAATGCACGTTTTAACATTATGATGCGGTTTTTGTAAAAGTAGAAAAACAACACTAGTCAAGCTTGTGAAACGATTCAATGCAAACCAAATGCAAAAATGCTCATTTGATTGTTTACTTTTAGCTTCCTTCTCTGTGGTAATTTCTCTGTGGTACTTTGTACGGAGTATCTCACTTGTTGGAAAGGCATGCAAATTCCCAAACTGCTTCCTACACCCTGTATCAAATTTTTTGCCTAACAAGTTGTGCCATGCAATTTGAATTCCAACTTGAGTACTACTACTAGTAGGAGTACCAGGGGCCAGTTCTTTTAGGCTTCTAGATTAGTAATCCCACAACTACTACCTCTGTCCTGGTTTATTGGTCCCCATTGTAATCTGTGTCAAATTTTGATCATAAATTTAACTAATGAAATGTTAGTGCATGTCACATGCACTACTCCCTCCGTCTAGGTCAGTAAGTCATCTTAGGCTGTGCACCGTGACCAAGGAGGAGGGGAAAACGAGAAATGTTAATGTTAATTTGCTAATTAATAGTATTGCATGCAATGAACTAACCACTGCATGTCGTGTTTGATAGTCTCAAGTCATTAAAAGCATGCACACTCTTTATCTCTTATTGGTTGATATGTCAAGAAACAAGAAACGAGGTAGAAGATAATGCACCACGCCTAAGTTTTTTGGGATTATTTGGTTTTCATAAGATGACTTACACACCTAGACAGAGGGAGTAACATTTTATCAGTTAAGTCTTTGGTCAAAATTTAGCACAAATTACAATGGTGAGGAATAAACCAGGATGGAGTAGTAGTTTAGAAGCCCAAATAAATGAGTGAGGAGCCTTATTGTTACTCTCCACTGTGACTAGTCTTATGGGAAAAGCTGGGGAAGCCGCCAAGAGAACTGGCCCTAGGAGTAGTAGCTAGGGATCGAGTGTGCGAGATGAACCTGAGAAAGTAAATGCAGAGAGATTAAATGCAAAAAAGACGGAGGGATGTGATGGTTGCTTGTCTGTTTATTTTACCAGGCCACTTATTACTAGGAGTGGTTGGGTTTTGTGATATGACGGCTTTACTGCCGCGCCATGAGTGTGGTGATAGGTGAGACTCCCGTGCAGCGCTGCCCTCTACACTAGTACTACTACATCGGTCGTGGTTTATCCCCCATTGAATTTGACTAAAGATTTAACTAACAAAATATTAGTGCATGTCAACGAAAACTATATCGTTAGATTCATATTTGAACATAGTTTTGAATGATATCATTTTAGGTGACATGCATCAGCATTTATCGTACTATATATAATGTTAGTTCAATTTTTGGTCGTACTAATCTATAGTAGTAAGGTGCCCGTGCGTTGCACCGAAGAGTGAAATGCATTGATCGGGGAGTTGTTTATTTTGACAAAGGATGTGGGGGTCATCTCATGTGTAACGGGTATCGATAGGTTTCTTCGAATATTATTTCATCTCCAGAGCTCACAAATATCCGGGTGAAAGATAAAAATGTATCTTTTGCAAACAAAAGCATTCAACTGTTCAACCTGCATCCAAAACTTGTGAAGAAATAACACATATTGTGCTTTGCAAGAAATGATCTTTAAGAATTAGTTTTTGAGTATAGATTGTTATACATGTTGGCTAGAGATGACATGGCACTTTCTTATAGTCAAAAGTTGGCTATACTATTAAGTAATATTAACCATGCCCTTATACACCTAGACGGAGAGATTAAATCAGGATGACTTGCAAGGGGGCAGAGGAGATGTAAGAAATGGTTCATCGTAAGTCTTTCACCAGTACTGTAGTAAAAATTCATACATGGAAGATTCTAGACTAAACCATAAACATATACACTTTTATTCATGTGCGATAGTCCAATAGAGCAAGATCATGCATGGAAGTCTCCACATGCTTAGACAACAGATTACATTGAGCGAAGACTAATGATCAACATTTAACTTGATAATGCGTATGTCCAGGTGAACCTCCTTGGAGTCCCCGTGTACCGCGTCAGCGGGTAAAGGATGCCATGTGTTTTCCAAGTCCACACCGGCAGGATAGTCCCAGCTCCCCAGAGTCCAAGTCCGTTTGATGAGGCCGGTGTCGCCGCCCACGTGACCCGGAGGGGTAGTAACACTGACCACGCACCCGTACATCGGCCTCGTGTCAATGTCAGCGTCAGCGGCGTCGCCCCTGACGCACACTACAGAGACGGGGCGACGGACTGCGCGGGCCTCGCCGGTGCCCATGATCAAGAGGAAGACACCGCCGTCCTCCTCCGAGACTAGCAGGCGGCAGTGATCCTCCAGCGACTCCGGCATGGTGAACGGGTAGGACATCTCGTACATGATGTTCTCCGCCAAGGGCCAGTAGTGACCGCTGCACACATACATGAGGTGATGCACCATGTCCGCCGGCGAGCCCCAAAAAGGCAGCGGGCACTCATAGCAGTAGACGAAGGGCTCCTTGGAGGCATCGACCAGGCCATCCATGAAACGGGAGTGGCTGTAGGGGACGTTGCGCCAGTTGAACATATGAGCAAGTTACTACGAGATTTAATCCGAATAAGAACAAAATAAATCATGACAGCTATAACAGAGATGAAACTAATCATGTGGACTAGCATTGTAGTAGGATACATAGTAGAAACATGAATTCTACCATGATTTCGAACAGGAAGGACAGAAACACATACGGTGCAATGGGAGTAGCACCGTTGGCATTGAGGTTGTCACCCATGTTGTTGAGGAAGAGGTTGCCGAGGTCGGGGAAGAAGTCGTTGTTGATGAAGTCGTGGCTGCCAGCAGTCGCGAGAGTGCGCTCCCCAAATTTCAACAGCGCCCACCGAATGGAGTGCCTGAGGGAGTGGCTGTAGGGGACGTTGCCGTCGCCAAATGGAGCGCAGGAGTAGCACACGAAGCAGTAGATGGTGTCCTTACTAGTACTCCCTAATCTCTATCTATCTATATCTACTCTTATAGAAAACCGAGTTGGTGATGATGGTATGCCTGCCATCTTGTAATATAGACTTTCCAATCTATATCTAACGGATAGAAAGCCAACTATGACAATTTTACAAAAGATACCCGCACCTCTCTCCACATTTACAGATAAGGCCTTGCCTCGTTCATCCTTATCTCCCACAACCTCATGCTCCTCCCTAAGTCTCTATCTCTACTACTCTTCTTTGTTTCTGATAACAAATTGAATAGTACTACGCCGTTCGCTGCACGCCCGGCTGAACACGCCTCCTCGCCTCCATCATCACAAACTGAGTCTTTTATAGGAGTAGGAGTAGAGAAAAAACCGAGTTGGTGATGATGGTGTGCCGTGCAATGCACGGGCATCTTCCTTTTTTGCATATAATTCCAAACACCACGTAGACACGGTCTTTAAGCACGGTTCATAGTCGTTCCACGCTCGGGCATTGAAGTTTGTAAATATTTTAGATTAGAATATACTACTCCTCCGGTGCTAGTAGTAGAGCAGAGTCCTACTCTACTACTCTACTCAAGCAAGTTAGGGAATAGTACTGTAGCAGGTATTGTAGGGAGTACTAGTACTGTGATCACTCAAGCAAGTTGTCTGGCATCGATATGACCCTACGCTACTGGTATGTGTCTCGTAAGTCAAGCGGCATGTTGTAGTCATCATCACCTATCCACTTCCCGCGGCACATATTCGCTTCTCCATCTTTGTCCACACATAATCTCGTCCAATCTTCCATCCCCGCTAAGGCGCCTCCCCCCCTCGTCCGAAACCCAAGCACTAACAATGGCAGAACCAAGCAGCGTCCGCCGAAAGAGTGGCTGGAATTCGCTCCCCACAGAGGTAATCAAGCTGATTGTTTCGCATGTGGACAATCTCAGTACCATGCTGCTCGCCGCGTGCTCGTTGGGGCTGTACCGTTTACTCAAAGCCCTCAGGCCAGAGCTTTTTAAGCCGGCTCCTTGCTTGTTGATGCCGCCTGATCTTCAGAAACGGCGTGTCACGCAGCATAACGATCATAGGGTGGCGAGCATCAACCCCCTTGACTGCGGTCCGATCCCAGTCAACCTCAACTACATTAACGCTATGTACTGAGTCAGCATGAACACATCTTGGATGGTGCTCGTCGACGGTCGCGGTAGCTGGATGCTCATGGAGGTCTACACCCGGTGACTGAATCCCCTTCCTTTGATTAACACTGCCCTGCTTTGGCACCGCGGCCTAGTATACTCGGAATCTTACAGTAGCCAACATGATACCAAGTTTGATTTGCTCAAGGTTGTAATCTGCCAAGTGCCCACAAGATCTGCGAATTATAAAGACTTCAGGCTAATTGTGTTCTTCAACCGCAGTCTCACCTATGTGACAGGTCACTGCGGTAAGTGGATAAATCTGCACGTCCATCGCAGGATCATGCATCCTCCATGGTTCTCTCATGCCATTGAACACAAGGGCTTAATTTACGCTGTCGACTCCTTCTATGGCTGGACGTATTGCTGGCCTACTCCAGTCATCGCTACAATCGGCTGTTACAGCAGTATGTTACTTTCCTATGATATCATGATGGATTGCTTATATTACTGTCAACATTTACTAAAAAATATTCATGCTCATAACATGCTGTTCTTAAGATTGACTAAATCAAGAGCCCTTTTTTATTTGACTCCAACTTGATATGATGTTGTAGGCCTCTTGGTGTCCCTACCCTTCCTAATCCCAGAACCTTTCAAAGAAAGCGGCATGGCAGTTGCAGGTGGTTCCTGGCTCGATGAGACAACGGCGAACGATTGATGATCGTTCACACATACCAGACATGTTGTTTCGTGGAATACAATCACAGTCACTACAAGGTCTTTGAGCAGGATCCCAGCTTCTCTGGGCCTTCAGGAATTTTTGACTGGAGGATGGTAAGTAGCCTTGGTACACGCTCTCTATTTGTCAGACTAAATTATCCAATTAACCAGGAGATAACCGATGACAAGGATCATGATGGCAGCACGGTTTCGTTCATCAGGCAAAACTGTGTGTACAGAGCGTACCATGCGTCTCTGCATGCACCATACCTTGATATGTGCCGCCATGCTCTGCAACACAGAGTAGGAGAGAGGGTTGCAAGTATCAGACTTTGACCTGCTGGCTGGAGTTTCCCCCGTCAGGCACCCATCTAGTTCAAGCCATCAGCCAATCTCCATAGCTTAATAAATAGTAACATCTAACAGAGCCAGTTAGTTAGATGCGTACACTTGGTGTAGTAGGATCTTTATTTAGTTTGATGCATACACTTGTTCTTTTTTGGTAGCCCTTTTGTAATAATGGTTGATGTTTGGTTTGGAAGAGAGAGTTGCGTCTTCACTCTTCTGGCCTGCTTACTGCTTCTGTTGCACCCCTAGCCCTGGTTGCTGCTGCTGCTGTTTTCAATGTACAATCAGTAGTATATTTCGTCTGTTGGTTGAATAAATGTGTTGTTAGAACGACAAACACAATGTTTTGGAAGTCTTTGCACGGTTCGATCCTTAGTGCCCCGTACCGTACGTAACACATACTATTTTTCATACGGAACACATTTTCCACTTGTTGATAACATACAGCCCACTGATGAAGGCCCAATAGAGGAGCCCATAATTAACTGGAAAGGAGGCTCTCACATGAATCCGGCATAGGTACATGCTCATGGTCCCCTAAACATAAATAAGTAAATAAATAAATAAAGCTAAATGCTCATGCACCAGTTCTTTAAATTCATGATTTAACAGGAGGATATTATTTCCTATGATAGTGTCGTTACATTCAGTCGATATTATTCTTAGGCAAAGATAGCGACCAGTCTTCTTTCTCCCAGCAATTTTCTTCCTGCAACCAACGGACCCATGCAAATCATAGTCAACGTCGTAAATAGTTTCGGTCCATTTTTATTTTTCAATAAGAATGTCCAACCCAGCCCAACACATTGGCGACAACACTTTATCCTCCGCCTTGGTGCGCTCGCCGCGGCGCCGCCGTCCGGCCCTGTCAACATAGTTTTTTTAGAAATGGTCCCTGTCAACATAGTGAATTGGGAGAGAACTATAGTTGTGAGTATGATAGTATGGACCTACCAGGTCCACTCTGGAACACAAGCAAGCGCCTCTTTTACTACTCATATGCACCCCTCGTTTTTCTACTCTAATCCACCCTACTGATATCCGGGACCCACATCATTTTTAACGTATAGTCAATTAACGATAGAATTGCACAACTTTTTTAGTAGTAATTCAGAGGAGCAGGCTATAAACTGGGTTGTGCGGTCTCTGTGGCCCGTCTAACAACATGACCAGCCCAGCAGGTTTTTCTTTGGGAAAATAGGTAGCCCAGTATTTCTTTTTGAAGAATAGCCAAGCTAGGCCTATTTGTTTTTTTCGACTTACTGGGCTGCAAATCTTTCAAGACGAGGAGGGATGCATTCCGGCCTGGCCAAAGATTATGGTCAGTTTCTGTTAAAAGTAATATCAAAGGGGTTGAAAATTCCAAAAAAATATAGCAAGTGGGATATTAGTTTCTTTTTTTGTTTTTGTTCTTCATTGATATTTTATAGTATTTCATTGGATTTAATATGACATAGTACTAATTTATTTTTAAATTTGTTTTAGTATGGCTACTAATTTTTGGATTAAAAATATTTTCTTCCCCAGCCAAAATTTGTGAATTTTCAAAATTTTGCACATATTTAGTTAATATTTTTAACCCTGGTATTGACCAGAAAATGGGCAGCAATTCTAAAAATGGAAAACGGGCTGCAATAATTTCCATATGAATTAGAAAATGAGTAACAATTATAAAAATAATAGCAAATGGGCTATACACGACACAGATTTCGAGGTTGACCTGTTTACGCAAGGCTTTGTCAGTCAACACACGATTCTAGCAGCAGTGACTGTTGGATGTCCATCCAACGGCCGACGTGCTTCTTCAATCTCTGATCTTCCTGCTCCAGCCGCCTAAACTAGCGCCGGCGGGACTGCCTGCTCCCTCCTCTTATGGCCCATTGTGATGCCGCACAGGCTTCCCCAGCCCACCATACTCCCTCCGCTGGCCTGGCCGCATGCAATCAACTGCCTCCTTATTACGCGAAAAAAAAAGATTCCTCCCACTGACATCTGGGGCGCACCGGTTGGGAGGCTGACCTGTGGGCCTACTAAGTTGACGCGTACGCAGGGATTGTCAACTTAGTCAACAAACGATTGTAGCAGCAGTAACCGTTGGATTTGAATCGAACGGTCCTGCTGCTTCTTCAAGTGTTGCTCTTCTTGCACCAGCCGCCCAAACCAGCGCTGGCGAGACCGCCTGCTCCTGCCTCCAGTGGTCGGCTGTGCTGCCGTTGAGGCCTCACCGCCCCTACTACTCCCACCGCTAGCCAGGCCCTGCGGTGACGACAGCCTCACACCATAGCCGAACCAGTGAACCCTCCTACTCCTCCACGCGTGGGCATCCACTGCCGCGTCTTCCTCGGCTCCGCGTCGTCCCCTTCCTTCCTAGGCCTCGCCGTCGTCCACCGCCCTGGTGCTCTCGGCGCGGCGTGGTCAACGTGGTCAAGGAACGACTTCCATCGGAAGAGTACTGTACGTGGAGAGGCTGGCAGCTGGGTCCACGGCAGCCGTAAGGAAGTGCCTCCTTATTACGTGCAAAATAATTGTTCCTCCACCTGACAACAGGGACCCATCGGACGGGCCACCGTATTTCGTGAAAAAAATGTTCCCCCCGCTGACAGCTCGGACCCACCAGAAGTGCCTCCTTATTATGCACAAAAAATGAATACTCCCCCGGCTAGCTGGACCCACCTTGGTGGGAGGCTGACTTGTGGGCCTACTAAGTTGACGGGAATAGAGGGCTTTGTCAACTTAGTCAATATGAACGATTCTGGCTCCAGTGACCGTACGATGTCCATCCAACGGCCGCAGTGCTTCTTCAACCTTTGGTCTTCATGCTCCAGCCGCCCAAAGCATCGTCGGGCGTGCCGCATGCTCCTGCCTCTCGTGGCCGGCTGTGATGCGGCGGAGGCCTCACCGCCCCCTACTACTTCCACCGCTGGCCAGGCCATCCCTCTACTCACCCACACCCCCTATTATTCTGCGGCGATGGCAGCCTCACACCGCAACCGAACCAGTGAACCCTCGTACTCCTCTTCGCGTGGGCATGCACTGTTGCATCTTCCCTGGCTCCGCGTCATCCCCTTCCTAGGCCTCGCCGTCGTCCACCGCCGTGGTACTCTCGGCGCGGCGTGGTCAATGTGGTCAACGACTGACTTCCATCGGAAGAGTACTGTACGTGGAGAGGCTGACAGCTGGGTCCACGGCAGCCGCAAGGAAGTGCCTCCTTATTACGCGCAAAATAATTATTCCTCCACCTGAAAAAATGATTCGCCCCCTGACTGCTGGGACCCACCAGCTACATCTTCGCACGCAAGGAAGTGCCTGACAGTCGGGACCCACCTGGTCGAAGCGTACGTAGCGTTGTCATTCTGGTTGCGAACGTGTACGTACATATATACTGGTCAATGTAGAGGTGCGCATGTGTCATAATAGAGGCGTGTACGTGTCGTAGTAGAGGCACGCACGTAGCATGTACACGTACGTACAACGGCCAGTGTGCAAGAAAGAAAATATGGTCACGTATGTGTACATACGGGCGGAGTCTCGAACGCCTACTCGCGCATACATGCGGCCAGGGCTCGTGTACATGGCTGGGTCAGAATGGAGAAACAACGTCGTCGTCATGTTCATGGGGAGCCAGCCGGCTGGGTCGGAACGGAATGCGTCGTCGTGTTCACCGGGAGGGCTTGGACGGAACGGGCGATGGAAACGAAGCCTGGCGTACCGCAGAACAGAGGAAACGGCCTTGTGTTCGACCGGCCACGGTCGAAACGGGATCCTGTCCATCGGGAGGGGTATGGCGTACCGCAAAACGGAGGAAACGGACCTCCTATGGTCGAAACGGGGGTCCTGTTGGTCGGGAGGGGTGTGGCGTACCACAAAACGGACGAAATGGACTTGTGTTCGAGCGCTAGGTCGAAACGGGGGTCCTGTTCATCGGGAGGGGTGTGGCGTACCGCAAAACGGGACTCCACGGGATACTGTTCATTTCCACCGTCGACCTCCTCCAGCCTCCATGGGCTCCTGTTCATCCAGCCTCCACCGCGTGCTACTCCACCGGCTACTGTTCAAACACCCCTCCACGGGCACCCCTCCACCGTCTATTGTTCATCCAGCCCTCCACACCACGGGGTCCTGTTCATCTAGAGGCAACGCCATCGCTCACTGTTCATTCAACCCCCCCTCCCCCGCCCCGCTGCAACGCTCACTGTTCATCCAGAGAGGCAGCATCGATCGGCTTCAGTTAGCAGCAGTAGCGAAGGAAACGCTCCATCGGGTTCAGTTAACAGCCATCGATCGATCGCTCGGGTTCAGTAACGCGTAGCCTGAAGTGCAATCGCTCGGGTTTAGTTAGAGCCCAGCCTTGCTTCTACCATGGCTTTTTCTGTCATGCAGCTGCGTCTCCGGCCCGCCCAGGACGAAAAGCCCATTTTCTGTCATCATTTTTTGTCATAGAAGTAGGAGCCCACCACATCTATGATGATACCGTGTTTTGTCACAATTATCGTCATATAAGTGTCATATGTATGACAGAAAAAAGTTTCATTCGGCCCAAAATGTCACGGATGTGTCTTTTTTTGTAGTGATAGCGTCAGTTTAAAAACATAGATGATAGATCATCTACTCTTTGTTGCCCACCCAACATGAACCACATAGAAGACCCCAGATGAACTAGATAGTAGACACATACTATTCGTTGTTCCCTCGATATGTGCCCCACAGGCATTTTAAAACTCAAGTTTGAACATTAGTTGGACCTGACTCGGAGTCTAAGAGGTGAACATCATGATAAAGTAGCAGGTAATAATAACCGATGTATAACGTAAGCAGACACGAAAGAGTGCGACCTCTCTTCCGGAACTGTGTAGTCCTTGGGTTCATCTGCTTAGTCGATGATGGTAATGCAGTTGGTGTGGCTACCGACAATGGGGAAGATGATCTGAGGCGGCAAAAGAAAGTCTGCAGGGGGAATCTCTACTGCAGTTAACGCTCCCATTGATGGTGCACCTCAGGTGGGGTGGATGACGACACGGTAGGAGCAGGACATAACACAAAGAGTTTTCTTTGACACCTATCTGAAAATGAAGTAAATTTGTAAGGGCTCCTTAGAATTGGAGGATTCTATAAATGTACGGACAGGAAAAACACAGGAATAGGATAGGAATGCATGTGCAAAACAAAGCATTTGCAAACATAGGATTTCTGTCAACCTGGGTGTTTGATTCACATGAATTGGAAGAACACAGGACTGGAGAAACATCGTCAAATTAAATTCAAACCACATGAAAATGAAAAAAAATAAGAATCTTATTATGCTAGTAATGCAATTAGTCCTGTTCTTCATGCATATTAATTTGAAAAGGAAGTCCAAGTGGATATTAAAATTCCTACATTTTTTCTTTGAAAGAGACACCAAAGAAAAAAAAATCCTCCATTTTTTCTTTGCTCCACTCCTTCTAACCACATGCATGAATAGTAGCACCATAGTAAAGTTTCCAATTCCTATGTTTTCCTTCACTTTTTCTTTTGAAAAAATCCTCCACTTTGAAGCTTACCCTCGAAATATTTTGTGAGCTTAGATTTGGTCCACATGAGTATCATATATTGGCTATCTTGCTAAACTGATTCAAATTGTGGTTCAAAAGAGCATTTAGTTTTCTCCCTGTTAACTTTGTGACCATGATTCATTTATTTCTAGATTTGCAACTACTTTGAACCAAAGGATCCCTGAGGGATCGACATGAATGCAGAGTAACAAAGTGATGCGACGAGTGTACAACCTCTTTGGCATAGCCTTGTCGATGTCATCATCATTGGGTTGGACGTGGAGAATGGTGATGCTGGTGTGACTGTCGGAGGCGGGGAAGAAGATTTGAGGCCTCTTGAGATGGCACCGAGGGTACTGCTCTGCTATGATGGACGGTTCTATCATCGGAGCAGCTCCGGTGAGGTGTACGACAGCGAGGTTGAAGCAGGACAAGACATACAATGTTAATCTAAAGTGGGACTCTAATAGCATCTGCAATAGATGATGTAAAATACATCACCAAAAAGTGCTAGATGTAAAATGCATTAGCCGCGCCACGACCGCTCCAACAGATGTTGTAAATACTATTCACTTTGAACTTAACTGAAGAAACTAAACTTTACAGTCAAATCTAAATTTTACTGTCGAAACTAATTGAACTAGTAGCAGAGCATTGCAATAGAAGTTTAGGGCGTTCAATCACTAGTAGCAGAGAAGCAGTGATCTAAATCAGTAGTCGCTCGAGCAGGGAACGCACTAGCAGAGAGCAACTCGTGCAGCAGCATCGCGAGCGAGTGCTAAAGCAGCAAATCCTGTAGCTATCATAGGTCATGCAGCAGCAGCAGCACGAGCGAGAGCAAGTGCAAAGCAGAGAAGCAGCATGAACGAGAGCAAGAGCGGAGTAGCAGCACGACCGACAACAATAGCAGAGCAAAGCAGCAGCACGAACAAAAGCAAGAGTAGTGCAGCAACATGACCGACAGCAAGAACAGAGCCGTAGCACGAGCAAGAGCCGGAGCACCAGCAGCTAGTGCTGGTGTGGAAGTTGCCGCCAACGAAGCAACCACATGGGAGAGAGACGTCATGGAGGAAGTGGTCGGCGACGACGTTGTCGATGGAGACCCGTAAGATCAAATAAAAGATAAAATGAAGCAGTGAATGCAGAACCTCCTTGGTGATGCTGAGCAGGCCTCAGCTTCATCGGCTGAATTGGTGAGGGTGCTGCGGTTCCATTGGGGCAGGTCAAGACGGCACTGTGGGGATGGAGGTGGCATGATAGACGAGGCGAACATCGGGGCATCTCCTTGGAGGTGGAGGACAGGGCGGCTGATCTGGCGGGACGATGAGATCGATAACGGATGCTCATCTGATGCGGTGGATGAGGGACGGTGAGCTGTTGTTGTGGACGACGCCATCGGGGAAGACTCTCCGGTTGGGCATCGGTCGGGAGGCCGACGTAGGAGCGTGGGGTTTCAAGGTTTTTGGCAGCCTTGGTGTACGATTGGGGGACGAAGGGGAAGGTTGAGGTGCCATGGCTTAGGGACGCGTTTGTCCGAAATGTAGGGTAAGTTACGAACGTACGCCCACCGGTTTTGACCACGCGACATCGAGGGGGCATTTCCGGCTGAGGGGTGGAAGGGGGATTTCATGTGTCTGGGCTGCGGGACCGATTTCGGATGAGGAGGGAGTTTTCGCGTGCGTCGAAATTTCAGGATAGCAAGGTGATGTCTACTACACAACCTTCTTCTTGTAGACGTTGTTGGGCCTGCAAGTGCACAGGTTTGTAGGACAGTAGCAAATTTCCCTCAAGTGGATGACCTAAGGTTTATCAATCCGTAGGAGGCGTAGGATGAAGATGGTCTCTCTCAAACAACCCTGCAACCAAATAACAAAGAGTCTCTTGTGTCCCCAACACACCCAATACAATGGTAAATTGTATAGGTGCATTAGTTCGGCGAAGAGATGGTGATACAAGTGCAAAATAGATAGTAGATATAGGTTTTTGTAATCTGAAATAATAAAAACAGCAAGGTAACAAGTGGTAAAAGTGAGCGTAAACGGTATTGCAATGATAGGAAACAAGGCCTAGGGTTCATACTTTCACTAGTGCAAGTTCTCTCAACAATAATAACATAGATAGATAATATAACAAGCCCTCAACATGCAACAAAGAGTCACTCCAAAGCCACTAATAGCGGAGAACAAACGTAGAGATTATGGTAGGGTACGAAACCACCTCAAGGTTATCCTTTCTGTTCTATCTATTCAAGAGTTCGTAGTAAAATAACATAAAGCTATTCTTTCCGCTCGATCCATCATAGAGTTCATACTAGAATAACACCTTAAGACACAAATCAACCAAAACCCTAATGTGACCTAGATACTCCGTTGTCACCTCAAGTATCCGTGGGCATGATTGTACGATATGCATCACACAGTCTCAGATTCATCCAACCAACATAAAAGTACTTCAAAGAGTGCCCCAAAGTTTCTATCGGAGAGTCAAGAACGTGTGCCAACCCCTATGCATAGGTTCCCAATGTCATGAAACCCGCAAGTTGATCATCAAAACATACATCAAGTGGCACATGATATCCCATTGTCACCACAAATAATCATGGCAAGCCATACATCAAGTGTTCTCATAAAAGACTCAATCCGATAAGATAACTTTAAAGGGGAAACTCAATTCATCACAAGAGAGTAGACGGGGGGAAACATCATAAGATCCAACTACAATAGCAAAGCTCGGGATACATCAAGATCGTGCCATAGAGGAACACGAGAGAGAACACGAGAGAGAGAGAGAGAGAGATCAAACACATAGCTACTAGTACATACCCTCAGCCCCGAGGGTGAACTACTCCCTCCTCGTCATGGATAGCGCCGAGATGATGAAGATGGCCACCGGTGATGGGTTCCCCCTCCGGCAGGGTGCCGGAATGGGCTCCCGAGAGGTTTTTGGTGGCTATAGAGGCTTGCGGCGGCGGAACTCCTGATCTATTTTCTGTTCTGAAAGTTTTAGGGTACATAGGTATATATGGGTGAAAGGAGTACGTCGGTGGAGCTACGGGGGCCCCACGAGGCAGGGGGGCGCGCCCGGGGGGGGTGCGCCCCCACCCTCGTGAGCACCTCCCGTATCTTCTGACGTGGGGTCCAAGTCCATCAGGTGGGTTTCCTTCCCAAAATAACTTCTCCAGTTGATTTCGTTCCGTTTTGACTCTGTCTGATATTCCTTTTCCTTGAAACACTGAAATAGGCATAAAACAGCAATCTGGGATGGGCCTCCGGTTAACAGGTTAGTCCCAAAAATAATATAAAAGTGGATAATAAAGCCCAATATTGCCTAAAACAGTAGATAAAGTAGCATGGAGCAATCAAAAATTATAGATACGTTGGAGACGTATCACAAGGCGCGGCGTGGGTTGAAGAGGCTGGAGTTTCACAGCAGAAGAGACAAAATATACTCAAGATTGAAAATTTTAGGATAACAGGGTGCAGATTCCATGTTCGGCAGAACATACTTAACGTGTACAAAAAAACAATTCATACAAGACACAAGAGACCCATGTCCCCTTTTACTATATTGCTATAAATGCCATTAAAAACTACAAGAAATATGTAACAAAAAATCAAGAGAACAAGATTAGCCTGTACAGTACCAAATCAATTCGCACTTCCCTCAACAACAACAAAAAACAAATCAATTCCCACCGCAAGAAAGAATCATGCCCCTTTTTATATGATTACAAATGCCAGGATCTCGAATTTCAATTTTTGAATTCATGTTATGTTGAATTCGAATATATCATTAGGTGATCTTGCAGTTTATAATGGATGTAGTCCTTCATTTTTATCGTCCATCTTATATGAACATTTTACTTCACCCTATGAACATATATATTGTCGTCGACCATATGGACTAAATTTGAATCAGTTTTCCTTATTTGAATACGATTGTTCTCAAGTTAAACCATTATTTAAATATTATCTTGATAACAGAAACCATGCATATAGTAGTAATCATATTTCACTATGAACTACACGTACCATACGATCTCCAATTCAAATATTTGTATCCATTTTATGTTGAATTCAAATCACAGTACATTGGTCTAGGTAGAGAGATATTCGGGATAATCTAAACCCTGTTTTCATATGTATAATTTTTGGCCGAATTGGGACAAGTTTTGGCATAAGCTTCTAGCAAACCAGAGATTTTCTCAACAAGCCTCGTGGTTCTGAGAGGGAGTGTGTCACCTTTGTGTGTGAAACGATATACGCTGCCTCTTCCTTGATTTTCTTTACAGAGTCAACATAGAACTATATGACTGCCCTGTTAAATTTTGGAATTATTCCGGGTTCGTTTGGCCTTGTTTATACATTAATTGAGTTTCTAGACATTTAATGTGCATAATTCAAATTTGAACTGCAAGCACATGTTCTGGTGCATCAAAGTTGGTTGAAAAATCACATGTGTGTCCTTGGGTGAATTTCTAGGTCCCATGCAAGAAATGAGAATGGAATTCTAACATCTGGGCGTCGTGACTCGCCCGAGAACATTGAGAACCTTGTTTCTTAAGTTCCTGTAAATCCAAAACTCACCTGGAAATCATGAAACTTGGCATTGTGTCATGTCATGGAACTAACATGTTGTGGTAAAAATTTTGGCCGAATTGAAACGAGTTTTGGTATAAGCTTCTTGCAAACCGGAGCTTCTCTCATGAAGGCTCGTGGTTCTAAGAGGGAACGTGTCACCTTTGTGTGCAAAACA
>NC_041393.1:270333770-270344105 GCF_002162155.2 Triticum dicoccoides
CAACATAGAACTATATGAATGTCATGTTAAATTTTGGAATTATTTCGGGTTGGTTTGGCCTTTTTATACATTAATTGAGTTTCTGGTCATTTATTGTTCATAATTCAAATTTGAACTACAAGCACATGCTCCAGTGCACCAAAGTTGGTTGAAAAATAACATGTGTGTCCTCGGGTGAATTCCTAGGTCCTATGAAAGAAATGGGAATGAAATTCAAACATCTGGGCGTCATGGCTCAGCCGGAAACATTGAGAAACTTGGTTTTTAATTCCTGTAAATCCAAAACACGGAAGAAAATCACGAAACTTGGCTTGGTGTCATGACATGGAACCAACATGTTGTGGTAATTTTGCTATCCGATTTGCGAAGGCGCACACATTAACAATCAACAAAGTCATTTTGGAACAAGTGTTGTCACGTTACAATCAGAAACACAAGTATTATTGAAACCATGGGCGTTCTACTTACCATTTACGTGCCGCCACGCGTTCCCTTTTATTATTGGCTAGGAGGCACCGTGCAGGGTAGCTATTTAAGTACGGGAGGCGTGCGATCAGACCCCTGCGCGTGCTTATCGGGAGGAGAACCCTTTGACCTCCATCTATCGCCCACCTCTCTCCAAAGGTCACCATTAATGGCACCCGAGCCCCTGTTTAATGGTGTGGCTGTGTCTCACTCGATTGAGATTTAAGAGAGAAAAAAAATCTGAAAATAAAATTTTGCACGGATCTTGATGTAAGATCCGACGGATCTATATAGCATCTACTACAACTTATAACAAGATTGATGAATATATAAGGACGACGACAATGGATAATAATCTACTATATAATTAAAACAAGAGACAAATAAGCCGTTACGTTCTTCCACACAGAATAAATTATCTCAATCGTCAATTTAAAAGATTGATGGCCGAGATTTAAAGATTTAGGGTTACATACAAATATTGTTAGGTACAAATAGTTTGACACGTATTTGGTCTGACACATATACTTTTTCCTTTAAAAAGTTGGCCAAATCAATCTGGACCTAAGCCTAAAGACCGCAGCCAACTAATAGAAACTATGAAAAATCCAAAGCACCCGGCAAGAAAGAAGAGTCCTGGCATAATAATACACTTCGGCAATTATCCAACACGAGCACCTTCCTTTTCTCCAACACGTGGTCCTTCCACACGTTAACCCCGGCAAACAGCAACAGTCCTACCATCATAAGCTGAAAAGGCCTTATGATTTCAGCAACTAACCAACACGGGCTCCTTTTCCTTCGTTAAAAATATCAGCCTGGACTACTGCTTTGTTGCTTGACATTTTTTTAACACTCTTTATTGTTGACGTTGAGAGGTGTTAAAAGTACGTACTTATACTAAAGTCCTTGCAAAAAATATATAAATATAAAGTATGCCTTCAAAAATTTCAATTTACAACTATTTACGAACGTTAATACATTGTATAAATAAATAAATCATGTTTGGTCGCCATTATGAAAATTAATTTTCACCCAGTTTTTTAGCAAAATTAGTTCTACGAGTATCCTTTTCTGCATAGAAAAATATACTATTAATCCAGCAGAGGAAATATGAGCCATCCAATATTTAAGAGTGCGTCACACACTTCACGAATAAGGACAGAAAAGTTTTCTTTAGAAAAAGGGAATCACTAGGAATCAGACTACTGACCACTTGGCATGAGTGGTAAGCTACATCAAAACAATGAAAAAAAAGGAATCAGACTACTGATCCTAACTTTCTATCAGACTAGTAGCAAGCCGTTGGATCAAATCCCCTATGGCCGTTAGATCAGCAGGCTGGCCGGTGCACATCTTTCGTGGGCAGTTTCGAGAATTGAAACCCGATGAAGCTAACTAGGTGGGATTTGCTAATAATTACTTTGAAGATTTAGGAAACTAATGTGACGCTTTCCATATATTTAGCAAAGTAATTTCAGATGGTAAGGAGAGTAATAACTGGCATTCTACCAGATATATGTTGCTACCTTAAAAGCAAAATTTGTTTCCGATATTATTCAGTTTTGCTTCCGATGGAACTGTTGCTTTGATATGGATTTTTATATCTTTGAATACAATAATTTGCGTCGCCATCAATCCGTGAATTAGCTTCCATGGTTAATGATGTTTGCTTCCGTGGAATAAGAAGATTTTGTGTCTAATAATACATTGTTTCAAAAGCATCACGATATTGCTTCCATGAAAAAGGAAAATATCCTTGCTCCAATGGATAGAAGAATAGTTTGTTTTAGAGATGGAAGCATCATTTTTTAGGAAACAATCCCTAATAATTGCTTCCAATAATCTCGGCTATTCTAACTGTTTTTTTAGCGCTACATCTAATGTGGGCCATGTTGGGGAACGTAGTAATTTCAAAAAAAAATTTACGCACACGCAAGATCATGGTGATGGCATAGCAACGAGAGGGAAGAGTGTTCGTCCACGTACCCTGGTAGACCGTGAGCGGAAGCGTTATGACAACGCGATTGATGTAGTCGTACGTCTTCACGATCCGACCGATCCAAGTACCGAACGTACGGCACCTCCGAGTTCAGCACACGTTCAGCTCGATGACGATCCCCGGACTCCGATCCAGCAAAGCTTCGGGGATGAGTTCCGTCAGCACGACGGCGTGATGACGATGATGATGTTCTACCGGCGCAGGGCTTCGCCTAAACTCCGCGACGATATGACCGAGGTGGAATATGGTGGAGGGGGGCACCGCACACAGCTAAGGAACGATCCGTAGATCAACTTGTGTTATCGTGCCTAGAGGTGCTCCCCTACCCCCGTATATAAAGGAGCAAGGGGAGGGCTGGCCAAGGAGGAGGAGGCGCGCCCAAGGGGGGAGTCCTACTCCCACCGGGAGTAGGACTCCTCCTTTCCTAGTAGGAGTAGGAGAGAAGGAAGGGGAAGAGAGAAGGGAAGGAAGGAGGGGGTGCGGCCCCTCCCCCTAGTCCAATTCGGACTAGGCCTTGTGGGGGGGGGGGCGGCCTGCCCTAGGCAGCCCCTCTCTCTTTTCCGTATGGCCCAATAAGGCCCAATACTTCTCCCCGGCGAATTCCCGTAACTCTCCGGTACTCCGAAAAATACCCGAATCACTCGGAACCTTTCCGAACTCCGAATATAGTCGTCCAATATATCGATATTTACGTCTCGACCATTTCGAGACTCCTCGTCATGTCCCCGATCTCAAACGGGACTCCGAACTCCTTCGGTACATCAAAACTCATAAACTCATAAAATAACTGTCATCGAAACCTTAAGCGTGCGGACCCTACGGGTTCGAGAACTATGTAGACATGACCTAGAACTATTCTCGGTCAATAACCAATAGTGGAACCTGGATGCCCATATTGGTTCCTATATATTCTATGAAGATCTTTATCGGTTAAACCGCATAACAACATACGTTGTTCCCTTTGTCATCGGTATGTTACTTGCCCGAGATTTGATCGTTGGTATCCAATACCTAGTTCAATCTCGTTACCGGCAAGTCTCTTTACTCGTTACGTAATGCATCATTCCGTAACTAACTCATTAGCTACATTGCTTGCAAGGCTTATAGTGATGTGCATTACCGAGAGGGCCCAGAGATACCTCTCCGACAATCGGAGTGACAAAACCTAATCTCGAAATACGCCAACCCAACATGTACCTTTGGAGACACCTGTAGTACTCCTTTATAATCACCCAGTTACGTTGTGACGTTTGGTAGCACCCAAAGTGTTCCTCCGGTAAACGGGAGTTGCATAATCTCATAGTTACAGGAACATGTATAAGTCATGAAGAAAGCAATAGCAACATATTAAACGATCAAGTGCTAGGCTAACGGAATGGGTCATGTCAATCACATCATTCTCCTAATGATGTGATCCCGTTAATCAAATGACAACTCTTTTGTCCATGGCTAGGAAACATAATCATCTTTGATAAACGAGCTAGTCAAGTAGAGGCATACTAGTGACACTATGTTTGTCTATGTATTCACACATGTATTATGTTTCCGGTTAATACAATTCTAGCATGAATAATAAACATTTATCATGATATTAGGAAATAAATAATAACTTTATTATTGCCTCTAGGGCATATTTCCTTCAGTCTCCCACTTGCACTAGAGTCAATAATCTAGTTCACACCGCCATGTGATTTAACACCAATATTCACATCTGTATGTGATTAATACCCATAGTTCACATCATCATGTGATTAACACCCAAAGGGTTTGTTCACATCGCTATGTGATTAACACCCAAAGAGTATTAACGTATGATCATGTTTTGCTTGTGAGAGAAGTTTAGTCAACGGGTCTGTCATATTCAGAGCCGTATGTATTTCGCAAATATTCTATGTCCACAATGCTCTGCACTGAGCTACTCTAGCTAATTGCTCCCACTTTCAATATGTATCCAGATTGAGACTTAGAGTCATCTGGATTGGTGTAAAAGCTTGCATTGTTGTAACTTTTACGACGGGCTCTTTTATCACCTCCATAATCGAGAAACATCTCCTTAGTCCTCACTAAGGATATTCTTGACCCATGTCTAGTGATCTACTTATTAGATCAAAATTGTATTCCTTTACCAAACACAGAGCAAGGTATACAATAGGTCTGGGTCACAGCATAGCATACTTTATAGAACCTATGACTGAGGCATAGGGAATGACTTTTCATTCTCTTTCTATTTTCTGCAATGGTCGGGTCTTGAGTCTTACTCAACTTCACACCTTGTAACATAGGCAAGAACTCCTTCTTTGACTGTTCCATTTTGAACTATTTCAAAAATTTATCAAGGTATGTACTTATTGAAAAATCTTATCAAGCATCTTGATCTATTTATATAGATCTTGATGCTCAATGTGTAAGCAGCTTCACCGAGGTCTTGCTTTGAAAAGCTCTTATTCAAGTATCCTTTCATGCTATCCAGAATTTCGATATCATTTCCAATATACAATATGTCATGCACATATAATATTAGAAATGCTACAGAGCTCCCACTCACTTTCTTGTAAATACAGGCTTCTTCAAAAGTCTGTATAAAACCATATGCTTTGATCAACTCATCAAAGCATATATTCCAACTCCGAGATGCTTGCACCAGTCCATAGATGGATCGCTGGAGCTTGCACAATTTGTTAGCACCTTTAGGATTGACAAAACCTTCTGGTTGCATCATATACAACTCTTCTTTAAGAAAACCATTAAGGAATACAGTTTTGACATCCATTTGCCAGATTTCATAAAATGTGGCAATTGCTAACATGATTCAGACAGACTTAAGCTTCGATACGAGTGAGAAAATCTCATCGTATTCAACACCTTGAACTTGTTGAAAACATTTCGCAACAAGTCGAGCTTAGTAGATAGTAACACTACTATCAATGTCCGTCTTCCTCTTGAAGATCCATTTATTTAACATGGCTTGCTGATCATCGAGCAAGTCAATCAAAGTCCATAATTTGTTCTCATACATGGATCATATCTCAGATTTTATGGCCTCAAGCCATTTCGTGGAATCTGGGCTCATCATCGCTTCCTCATAGTTTGTAGGTTCATCATGGTCTAGTAACATGACTTTCAGAATAGGATTACCGTACCATTCTGGTGCGGATCTTACTCTGGTAGACCTACGAGGTTCAGTAGAAACTTGATCTGAAGTTTCATGATCATTATCATTAGCTTCCTCACTAATTGGTGTAGTTGTCACAGGAACCGGTTCTCGTGATGAACTACTTTCCAATAAGGGAGTAGATACAGTTATCTCATCAAGTTCTACTTTCCTCCCACTCACTTCTTTCGAGAGAAACTCCTTCTGTAGAAAGGATCCATTCTTAGCAATGAAAGTCTTGCCTTCGGATCTGTGATAGAAGGTGTACCCAACAGTCTCTTTTGGGTATCCTATGAAGACACATTTCTCCGATTTAGGTTCGAGCTTATCTGGTTGAAGTTTCTTCACATAAGCATCGCAGCCCCAAACTTTAAGAAATGACAACTTTGGTTTCTTGCCAAACCACAGTTCATAAGGCATCGTCTCAACGAATTTTGATGGTGCCCTATTTAACGTGAATGCGGCCGTCTCTAAAGCATAACCCCAAAACGATAGCGGTAAATCAGTAAGAGACATCATAGATCGCACCATATCAAGTAAAGTACGATTACGACATTTGGACACACCATTTCATTGTGGTGTTCTAGGTGGCGTGAGTTGCGAAACTATTCCACATTGTTTCAAGTGTATGCCAAACTCATAACTCAAATACTCTCCTCCACGATCAGATCGTAGAAACTTTATTTTCTTGTTACGATGATTTTCCACTTCACTCTGAAATTCTTTGAACTTTTCAAATGTTTCAGACTTGTGTTTCATCAAGTAGATATACCCATATCTGCTCAAATCATCTGTGAAGGTGAGAAAATAACGATACCCGCCGCGAGCCTCAACATTCATTGGTCCACAAACATCAGTATGTATGATTTCCAACAAATCAGTTGCTCGCTCCATAGTTCCGGAGAACGGCGTTTTAGTCATCTTGCCCATAAGGCACGGTTCGCAAGTACCAAGTGATTCATAATCAAGTGATTCCAAAAAGTCCATCAGTATGGAGTTTCTTCATGCGCTTTACACCGATATGACCCAAACGGCAGTGCCACAAATAAGTTGCACTATCATTATTAACTCTGCATCTTTTGGTTTCAACACTATGAATATGTGTATCACTACTATCGAGATTTAATAAAAATAGACCACTCTTCAAGGGTGCATGACCATAAAAGATATTACTCATATAAATAGAACAACCTTTATTCTCTGATTTAAATGAATAACCGTCTCGCATCAAACAAGATCCAGATATAATGTTCATGCTCAACGCTGGCACCAAATAACAATTATTCAGGTCTAAAACTAATCCCGAAGGTAGATGTAGAGGTAGCGTGCCGACCGCGATCACATCGACTTTGGAACCGTTTCCCACGCGCATCGTCACCTCGTCCTTGGCCAATGCTTGCTTATTCCGTGTCCCTGTTTCGAGTTGCAAATATTAGCAACAGAACCTGTATCAAATACCCAGGTGCTACTACGAGCTCTAGTTAGGTACACATCAATGACATGTATATCACATATACCTTTGTTCACTTTGCCATCCTTCTTATCCGCCAAATACTTGGGGTAGTTCCGCTTCCAGTGACCAGTCTGCTTGCAGTAGAAGCACTCAGTTTCAGGCTTAGGTCCAGACTTGGGTTTCTTCTCTTGAGCATCAACTTGCTTGCTGTTCTTCTTGAAGTTCCCCTTCTTCTTCCCTTTGCCCCTTTTCTTGAAACTAGTGGTCTTGTTGACCATCAACACTTGATGCTCCTTCTTGATTTCTACCTCCGCAGCTTTTAGCATTGCGAAGAGCTCGGGAATAGTCTTGTTCATCCCTTGCATATTATAGTTCATCACAAAGCTCTTGTAGCTTGGTGGCAGTGATTGGAGAATTCTGTCAATGACGCTATCATCCGGAAGATTAACTCCCAGTTGAATCAAGTGATTATTATACCCAGACATTTTGAGTATATGCTCACTAACAGAACTATTCTCCTCCATCTTGCAGCTGTAGAACTTATTGGAGACTCCATATCTCTCAATCCGGGCATTTACTTGAAATATTAACTTCAACTCCTGGAACTTCTCATATGCTCCATGACGTTCAAAACATCGTTGAAGACCCGGTTCTAAGCCGTAAAGCATGGCACACTGAACTATAGAATAGTCATCAGCTTTGCTCTGCCAGACGTTCTTAACGTCATCAGTTGCATCAGCAGCAGGCCTGGCACCCAGCGGTGCTTCCAGGACGTAACTTTTCTGTGCAGCAATGAGGATAATCCTCAGGTTACGGACCCAGTCCGTGTAATTGCTACCATCATCTTTCAACTTTGCTTTCTCAAGGAACGCATTAAAATTCAACGGAACAACAACACGAGCCATCTATCTACAAACAAACATAGACAAGCAAAATACTATCAGGTACTAAGTTCATGATAAATTTAGGTTCAATTAATCATATTACTTAAGAACTCCCACTTAGACAGACATCTCTCTAGTCATCTAAGTGATTATGTGATCCAAATCAACTAAACCATAACCGATCATCACGTGAGATGGAGTAGTTTTCAATGGTGAACATCACTATGTTGATCATATCTACTATATGATTCACGCTCGACCTTTTGGTCTCCGTGTTCTAAGGCCATATCTGCATATGCTAGGCTCGTCAAGTTTAACCTGAGTATTCCGCGTGTGCAAAACTGTCTTGCACCCGTTGTAGATGGACGTAGAGCTTATCACACCCGATCATCACGTGCTGCCTGGGCACGACAAACTTTGGCAACGGTGCATACTCAGGGAAAACACTTCTTGATAATTTTAGTGAGAGGTCATCTTAAAATGCTCCCATCAATCAAAGCAAGATAAGATGCATAAAGGATAAACATCACATGCAATCAATATAAGTGATATGATATGGCCATCATCATCTTGTGCTTGTGATCTCCATCTCCGAAGCACCATCGTGATCACCATCGTCACTGGTGCGACACCTTGATCTCCATCGTAGCATCGTTGTTGTTACGCCATCTATTGCTTCTATGACTATCGCTACCACTTAGTGATAAAGTAAAGCAATTACAGGGCGTTTGCATTTCATATAATAAAGCGACAACCATATGGCTCCTGCCAGTTGCCGATAACTTCGGTTACAAAACATGATCATCTCATACAATAAAATATATCATCACGTCTTGACCATATCACATCACAACATGCCCTGCAAAAACAAGTTAGACGTCCTCTACTTTGTTGTTGCAAGTTTTACGTGGCTGCTACGGGCTTAGCAAGAACCGTTCTTACCTACGCATCAAAAACCACAACGATAGTTTGTCAAGTTGGTGCTGTTTTAACCTTCGCAAGGACCGGGCGTAGCCACACTCGATTCAGCTAAAGTGAGAGAGACAGACACCCGCCGGTCACCTTTAAGCAACGAATGCTCGTAGCGGTGAAACCAGTCTCGCGTAAGCGTACGCGTAATGTCGGTCCGGACCGCTTCATCTCACAATACTGCTGAACCAAAGTATGACATGCTGGTAAGCAGTATGACTTATATCGTCCACAACTCACTTGTGTTCTACTCGTGCATATGACATCTACGCATAAAACCAGACTCTGATGCCACTATTGGGGAACGTAGTAATTTCAAAAAATTTCCTACGCACACGCAAGATCATGGTGATGGCATAGCAACGAGAGGGGAGAGTGTTCGTCCACGTACCCTCGTAGACTGTAAGCGGAAGCGTTATGACAACGCGGTTGATCTAGTCGTACGTCTTCATGATCCGATCGATCCAAGTACCGAACGTACGGCACCTCCGAGTTCAGCACATGTTCAGCTCGATGACGAGCCCCGGGCTCCGATCCAGCAAAGCTTCGGGGATGAGTTCCGTCAGCACGACAGCGTGGTGACAATGATGATGTTCTACCGGCGCAGGGCTTCGCCTAAACTCCACGATGATATGACCGAGGTGGAATATGATGGAGGGGGGCACCGCACACAGCTAAGGAACGATCCGTAGATCAACTTGTGTTATCGTGCCTAGAGGTGCTCCCCTGCCCCCATATATAAAGGAGCAAGGGGAGGGCCGTCCAAGGAGGAGGAGGCGCGCCCAAGGGGGGAGTCCTACTCCCACCGGGAGTAGGACTCCTCCTTTCCTAGTAGGAGTAGGAGAGAAGGAAGGGGAAGAGAGAAGGGAAGGAAGGAGGGGGTGCGACCCCTCCCCCTAGTCCAATTCGGACTAGGCCTTGGGGGGGCGCGCGGCCTGCCCTAGGCAGCCCCTCTCTCTTTCCCGTATGGCCCAATAAGGCCCAATACTTCTCCCCGGCGAATTCCCGTAACTCTCCGGTACTCCGAAAAATACCCGAATCACTCGGAACCTTTCTGAACTCCGAATATAGTCGTCCAATATATTGATCTTTACGTCTCGACCATTTCGAGACTCCTCGTCATGTCCCCGATCTCATCCGGGACTCCGAACTCCTTCGGTACATCAAAACTCATAAACTCATAATATAACTGTCATCGAAACCTTAAGCGTGCGGACCCTACGGGTTCGAGAACTATGTAGACATGACCTAGAACTATTCTCGGTCAATAACCAATAGCGGAACCTGGATGCCCATATTGGTTCCTACATATTCTACGAAGATCTTTATCGGTCAAACCGCATAACAACATACGTTGTTCCCTTTGTCATCGGTATGTTACTTGCCCGAGATTTGATCGTCGGTATCCAAT
>NC_041393.1:270344382-270439772 GCF_002162155.2 Triticum dicoccoides
AACATGTACCTTTGGAGACACCTGTAGTACTCCTTTATAATCACCCAGTTACGTTGTGACGTTTGGTAGCACCCAAAGTGTTCCTCCGGTAAACGGGAGTTGCATAATCTCATAGTTACAGGAACATGTATAAGTCATGAAGAAAGCAATAGCAACATACTAAACGATCAAGTGCTAGGCTAACGGAATGGGTCATGTCAATCACATCATTCTCCTAATGATGTGATCCCGTTAATCAAATGACAACTCTTTTGTCCATGGCTAGGAAACATAACCATCTTTGATAAACGAGCTAGTCAAGTAGAGGCATACTAGTGACACTATGTTTGTCTATGTATTCACACATGTATTATGTTTCCGGTTAATACAATTCTAGCATGAATAATAAACATTTATCATGATATAAGGAAATAAATAATAACTTTATTATTGCCTCTAGGGCATATTTCCTTCAGGCCATGCAGTTTGCTTCCATATGAGAAAAAAGATTTTCATTTGTTGTGAACTTAGTGCAATTTAACTTTGCTTCCTACCTAGAATATTTTGTTTCCCTTGTCTAAGGAGATTGCTTCCACAACATATGAAGCTTGTTTCTAACATAGAAAAAATATAATATGCTTCCATCAACATTGCTTCCAAAGAGAGAAAATAATATACTATGCTTCCATCAACATTTGCTCAGATCTACATTGCCTCCAAAAGTGAATATAAATTGATATCAAAGAAACATTGTTTATTGTTTGTTCCAACGAAACTAAGCTACTAACAGAAATAGTATTTGCTTCCTGTGATATCAGCATTTGCTTCTGTATACAAGAATTGTCACGGGTTTAGCTTCGTCTCGGCACAATGCCACAGTGGTCCACCTCAATGGAGATGTCAATGCGCTAGGGACACGCAACTGGACCATGGATGTACCCATTAGCATGACCCATGATTAAACATAGGGGTTGTCGTGTCGGCGGTGGCGGCGGCGTGGAAACGGCAGCCATGAGCAGTAAAGAGGACACCGAGGATCAACGCGCAGTAGGGGCTTGCCGTGGAGTGCTCTTCGCCGCTGGTGAAGGGTACCGTGGACAGTCGTCGATGGGGCAGCATGTCGTCCTACGGCGTGGGATTCGTCGCTCTGAGTCTACACGGTGAAGTATGGTTGAAATGCCACAAATTCTATGCAGCAAAGAATCACATGTTTGAAAAATAGGAATCATTGATATTTGGACGCATTAGATTCATCAAATTCAACAAAATAGAAGGAGCAGTGGTTACAACAGGAAAAAGATGTCAAGCTTGAGAAGCATGGTTGTATTGCCAATCCATCTACACATATTTGATATATATAAGAAGCACCAAATCTCTGTAGAAAAAATCTTCAAATCACAACACATGCGAGACCTAGTGGAAGCATAGAAACCTGAAAACGAAATTTAGCATCCCTTGCTGCAAAGGTGTACGCGCTGAAATTTGTGATAAGTATGATCCAACATAAGTGGGAATTTTGTGACCCTACATCAACTAAACCATGATTTGAATAAAAAAGCACGCTCTAGCAGCAAGCAATGTATGCAGGTTAGTACATGCATATTGCAAAAGAACTGAACCTAGGGCATGCAGATTGATGTCGCATGCCAATAGTGCCGCCGGTGCCGAGGTGTGCTTGCGCATGATGCGGTCGAGCTGCCGCAAGTACATCCACCTCGGGGTCTGCTGCAACTGCCGCCTGCTGGTACTCCGGCCGCCAAGTGATCCTACGCAACCAGCTGAGGTGGAACGGAGGCCACGCCGAGGAATCGGACGGTGGAGTGGATCCGATCTGGGTGGTGATGGGTGATAGATCAGGGGCGGCGCGGTGGAATCGTGAGGTCCACGGTGACTGTGAGTTGGTTGGGACCAGAGCGATTAATTAGGGCCCTAATTTAGGGGAGAGGAACGGGCAAAAGATTTGGAAGAAATAGTGGGATATGGGTCTTTTGAATGAGATTTCTCTGAGGAGGTAATGATCATGGGATGGAACACAAATGAACGGCCAACGATCAGTCTGACGTTTTCCCTGTATCAGACGTGTGACGGGGAGCGTTTCCCTTAGAAAAAGGACATGAGACACATTAAAAAAATTAATGTCATCTATTATATATAATTAAAACAAGAGATAGACAAACAAGCTATCACGTTTATCCACATATGTTCATCTTATGTGCACCGTTTGATTTGAATAATAACGGATGAGATTAAAAGGTTTTACTTAACATGCCAACATGTATTTTACCAGCTTATTGATCTAGAACGGTGTCACGTCTATGCATATCATCTATGGTACATGTACAGAAAGACAAAACCTACGTACTAGAATCAAAACCTGCCTGTCGAGTTTCAAAAAAGAAAGACCGGCCTAAACTGATGTATCCAAGTCAGTCGCATTCGTGCACACCAAGGAAAGATACAGCCCAAGTTTCCCGAAACACATGGAAGCGCGCAACATCAGTTTCGTATCGATTTACATGGCCTAATTGATTTCAATATGCTGATACACATCTTCAAGCGGACAGAGTGGAGGCAAGTATCGAGTGCTAAACGCATGTTACTTTTTTTCTCTCAATCCACCACGTCGGAGTAATTAACTACTACTATATCACATGCATGCATACGAGCTAGCACAGCACTGTCACAAAAAATAATTAGAAATAAATAGTTTTACGTACATGGAAAGGAATTTGGCACCCTCACAACTCCTCTAAAGGTTCAAAAGTCTACAAGTAGTATTAGCATAAAGTAAGACATTATAACTATATTATTTATACCTTTATATTTAATAATAACAAAAAGTAGTAATAATACAGTTCTGATATGCAGTGTACATATAGTCCAAAAATAGAAGCATAATACCTACGAAATAACCCATTATGAAAATTAATTTTCACCCAGGTTTTTAGCAAAATTAGTTCTACGAATATCCTTTTCTGCATCGAAAAATATACTATTAATCCAGCAGAGGAAATATGAGCCATCCAATATTTAAGAGTGCGTCACATGCTTCACGAATAAGGACAGAACAATTTTCTTTAGAAAAAGGACATGAGACACACTAAAAAAATTAATGTCATCTACTATATATAATTAAAACAAGAGATAGACAAACAAGCTATCACGTTTATCCACATATGTTCATTTTATGTGCACCGTTTGATTTGAATAATAACAGATGAGATTAAAAGGTTTTACTTAACATGCCAACATGTATTTTACCAGCTTATTGATCTAGAACGGTGTCACGTCTATGCATATCATCTATGATACATGTACAGAAAGACAAAACCTGCGTACTAGAATCAAAACCTGCCTGTCGAGTTTCAAAAAAGAAAGACCGGCCTAAACTGATGTATCCAAGTCGGTCGCATTCGTGCACACCAAGGAAAGATACAGCTCAAGTTTCCCGAAACACATGGAAGCGCGCAACATCAGTTTCGTATCGATTTACGTGGCCTAATTGATTTCAATATGCTGATACACATCTTCAAGCGGACAGAGTGGAGGCAAGTATCGAGTGCTAAACGCATGCTACTTTTTTTTCTCTCAATCCACCACGTCGGAGTAATTAACTACTACTATATCACATGCATGCATACGAGCTAGCACAGCACTGTCACAAAAAATAATTAGAAATAAATAGTTTTACGTACATGGAAAGGAATTTGGCACCCTCCCAACTCCTCTAAAGGTTCAAAAGTCTACAAGTAGTATTAGCATAAAGTAAGACATTATAACTATATTATTTATACCTTTATATATAATAATAACAAAAAGTGGTAATAATACAGTTCTGATATGCAGTGTACATATAGTCCAAAAATAGAAGCATAATACCTACGAAATAACCCTACATGAAAATATCAAGTTTGTAGGACGAAGAATAACAGTTTTTGTTTTCAGACAAATCCTCTCTATTATATCTTAAATATGTAATTTTGAAATAAGTATATAAATCTATCACTACATAGTACAAGTTTTCTGATATTACTATGAGATATTGAGAGAATTCCAAATGACTGGAGGTACAATCATAAGAATAGCTAGATGATGCCATTGCTTTATCAGTAAACTTATCACACAAATCAAAATGATGAAGCGGGTGCAAGAACATATTGAAGCAACGGAGCATGGAAAGCATGATAAATCATTTAATCTGCGTGTATTCCCAGATAAGCACAATTAGCACAAAATTAGCAAGACGTAATGTGTGAGAACATTTAGCTATTTTGGTGAATGTACATGATAATTATAATGCCTTAGATGGCCAAGAAATATAAATGGTGATAGATAAAATCAAGACATGTATCTCTCACAAAAAAATCAACATACGTGGAATCATTATGAGCACTGAAAAAAATAGCTGGCTATAGTGTTGCTAATAGCACGCTATAGCATATAGAGGATTGTCTCACTAAATAAATTAATGTACAATGCCTCGCTAATAGCACGCTATAGCGCGCTATAGCACGCTAATAGCATATTTTCAAGGGCCGCGCTATTTTCTGTAGCGCGCTATTTTTTTCATTGATTATGAGGCAAGACTATTAACAAAGCAAGAGACGCAATTGCAATAAAACGAATATGAAGCACGAAGAAGGAGAAAATAAAAAGTCTTCGATCAATCTTAGATATCATTCTTAGCCTAAAATTTCTAAAGAGGCCGTTGATAGAAACATAGACACCAATGCATTCGGAGATTTGGAAGAGAAAAAATGGAAAACATTTTGAAACTCTAATTGTGTGCATGGTGAATCATACATTGCCTTAGACATTTTAATATACAAAGTATCGAAGTTTGATGTAGTTCTCGGTGTAAATTTTCTCCGCAAACTACTGTTTAAAGATAGACACTAACAGACGTAGAGAAGTGGAGCATAAAAAACATGAAAATGTAGCTTTGTGCATAAAAAACATGCCTTATAAGCTAACTAATATGTACACTCGATGAAAAGAGGTACTCCCACCGAATTCAAGATGATCTTCCTGAAGATATTCATACCGTCTGCAACGATTTCCTATATTTTTAATGGTACATCATATTTTATGTAGTTGTGACCTAAGTAAAATTGAAATCTATGGACACATATGACTGGGTAGTAAACAGTATGAATATATTTTTTCACCATATGTATTTCGGCTATAAGCTTCAATTAGGCTTTAAGTAATACCTAACATCCTGCTAATGTGAGATTGTAATAGTATACGAGGAAACAGAAATACAGCAACACTACTAAACCTAGCCGCGCAAATGCGCGGGTCACTCCGCTAGTTGTCTTACATATTTAGAAAGATAACTAAAAAAGCCATATGCTGCTACGCCTGAAATACACAAGGGCAAAAGAAGAAGGGAGACACATACAACAATCTGGCTCGTTGATCTCTAGTTTCTTGATGCACTGTAGGTCGCGGAGACTATTTCTCGCGGTGAGCGGCGATGATATCTTTCATCAGTTTCATGTCCTTAATATGCTGCTTGGTAGCATTCACGGATTTCTCCACCAGCCTTTCGCGCTCGATGTGGAGCATGGCATTCTTGTCCATAAGTTTCTTCACGATGACGCACGTTCTCTTCAACATGGCAGCGGTCTCCTCCGCGTGCTTCGCACTTCAGGCGATCTTCACCCTCAGCAGGCCGCGCTTGGCCCGAAGCTTTGCATTGGCCTTCCCTAGTTGTGATGCCGGTATCTTGTTCAAATGAGGCTTTCATGTTGTCCTGCAACCTCGCCCAGCGGGAGATCTGATCCATCTAGCTATGTGCCATTGCATGCATGCGCCTGTAAGAGTCCTCGCCTGCCTGCGAGACATTTTCCCAGGCCACCGTGGCGCGGGATGACATCTCTATTGCATTCACGGTGTGGCGGGACATCTATGCTGCTTCAGCAGCGTGGCCGGACCAGTCTGGTGCATCGACGGCGTGGCGGGGCCTCCGTGTTGCTTCGGCGACGCGACAGGACCTTTGTGCTGCTACGGCCGTGCGGCGGGACATGTCGGCTGCTTTCGCGGTGAGGTGGGACATCTCTCGTGCTTCCGCTTCCATGCTAGCCTCTCCCTGGTGGTAATCTCTCGACCCGGAACTCACGCTCGCCATGGAAGACGCAAGGGAACGATGATGAATGACTTGTTTGTTTTTGTGGATGAGGAGTTGAGGAGGAATGCGCAGTCATCTTGGCATAGTAGTATTTATAACCGAGTACTAATACACTCCTAAGTGGGTAACCGTTTAGGTTGTGATCGGTGTGAACATGTTTAGAATTAAATATAGCATGGTTGTAATTTGGAATGTGACAAGACGCAAGCTCAAAATTTATTGATGGTTCTAGTTTCAAAGTGCAGCACTATTCTCGGATGGCGTAACATGGGCACGCGTTCTCGTCCATGGTGTAGCAGTTTTGTAATATGCCATGGTACTTCTTTTTCTACTGCTGTATACGTGCAATAACTGGCACCATCGGATACATATCTTACGGTTATTGGGGTGTTCGACAGGAATAGCCTCGTGGCGAGCTATAGACTAGTCTTTTTTTCACACGCATTACATCGACACATATCATCTCTCTCCCTCTTTCCCACGCACACACCTAGTCTCTCGGGACTTCTCGCACACACCATCTCTATCTCCCTAGGTCGATGCCACCCACATACACTTGTACTCTGATTTTAGTACGTTATACACGAAGAGAAGAGGTGCACGCACGCACTCATCCTCTCTCACACATGTATCTATAACTACGAATAGTAGTGTTCTCAACCATCCGATTGGCTCTATCATAGGTTCCCGTTGCACCTTGGCCTTGAGATTGAGAAGTTTAAAACACGGAGGCTAAGCTGGAGGCGCGAGGTTTTGGTTAATGTGCAGGCCGCACATGGCACCAACACGACACGAGCTTTGTCTTCCTAGTGCGCAGTCGGGTGAGTACTACTAGTAGTAGTACTACTACTACTTTGATGTGTCGCATCAACTCACAGAAGTATGCAGCACTTCCTCAAAAAACAAGCATATAAGCTTCTTATACTTCTTACCCAAAGGATCTTCATATCCAACAGACACACAATATCTATTCGACTATTGGAAATTACTTTAACTGCTGATCTGATGTCGAAGTAATTATTGCATCACCACCAAAACACACCATCTCTTAAGCTAAAGTAGACCGAGCTAACCCCTTTATTAGCATATTACTAAGATAATCAAAAGGCACTATAGAATCATTTAGGAGGTGAGCTTGTCAATCTGTATATGGAGGGACATAGTCCTCGACAACCCAGCCCCAGCCAACAGCTTGGGCGGAACTGTGAAGAAGGTCAGCTCCTGCACGACGACGTCGCGAGGATCCTTCCACCTTGATGGCGTTGGTCCAGCCTTTGGGCTCCCTCGGTGGGTCGTTCACCCACAGCTTGCCATGTAGTGCGATGGTGGGGCCGCCCCCGCTCTGATGAAGATGACTGACACCGCGATAGGCACGCCGATGTCGAGCATGCGACCGTCCAAGAGAAACATGCGTCCGTCCTCCTCCGTGAATAGCAAGAGTCGCGGCTCTGACACTGGCACTTGCAGCTGGAGCACCTTACCGTACTGGATCATGTGCACGGGCATGGGATGCATGGTGCTGATGTGGTGGGGGAGCGTAGGCGGCGGGCCTTCATAGCCTCATCGCGCATGAGGCATTTGCGGGGCGCGAGCGGACACACGCTCTGGTGATTGGCGAGCTTGTGGTAAGTAAGGTAGAGCCCACAGTCGTCGTGCGGGTACTCCACCCACACTGAGGAGAGGACGACGTCCATCGCCGTGTTCCGCACGTCAAAGCCGTCGTCGCGCTTGCACTTCTGGCACTGCCGCTGGTCCGAGGGCACTCGCCAGGGTAGTCCGCGCAGGCCAAGTGCCCTCCCTTGCACTCCACAAATCAATCGAACAACACATCAATTAAGAAACCTGCACCTTGCTCGATCATCCGAACGGACGAGGTGTATTTGAATCTCGTACACTGGAGGCTTCAAGGGGCGGAGGCACAAGGGGCAGTGGAGCAAGGTGAGGTCCATAGAGACCATAGAGAGCTCCATCATCGGGTCCTGTTCTGTCGGCATGAGCTCGCCCTCCTCGTGTACAACCAATTCTCGCTTTAGGGTCGGGGCATTAGAAAGTTTCACCATCACATATTCATACTACTTCAAGGTGCATTAAATCAACACATGCAAGTATCAAAAGGAAAGTCACAGCAAGCATGCATGCGTTGTAATTAATGCATAGGGAAACCCAAATTATTGAAATATGTCGAGTGAACTACTTTTATGTGTCGCGTCAACTCGTAAAACAAGGAGAAGTTTGATTATAGCACCCTCTCCCTCGCCCATGAGTGTGGTGGCTCGCAGGACTAGGAGAAGCTTTCACTACACGCTCTCCCTCCTGCACGCGGTGGACATGCAGCAATTCATTCAGTGTCACATGGCCAGAAGCATACTAGTAGTACTCAGCTATAGTAGTACCATCGTTGTTCGACTTCAAAGAGCCAAGGGCAACCTGAATGCTCGTGTGGCAGTTTCATGTGTAGGGGAGGTAGTATAGTGACATAATCTAGGATAGCGTGTACCGTGCCTCTAAGCTTAAAATCGTTGGAGTCGGCTCCATGCTATGAGGCCGTCTTGAAGAATTTTTTGATTAAAATAATCTTCTGGCCCTACCTGTCATCCTGGTGATTGTAGTTGCACGCTGATCTGGTCAAGACAAGAATATATATTTTAATTTGTGATGGGGTAAATGTTAGAGGTTGTAGCAAATACATTGTACATTGTGGGTCTTTTAGCCAAGTTTAGAGGCAAGTATGTGGGGCCAGTGCTATGATGTATCGCGTCAACTACTAGTACGCCCTCTTCCTCGCCCATGCGCACGGTGGCTCACAGGCGAGGACAAAGTTTTGCTTACTACAACAAGCTATCCCTCCCGCATGCGGTGGACGAACATGCAGCAGTTGATTCGATGTTGTAGAAGTAGTAAAATCATTGTTCGTCTTCTCGAAGAGGCGAAGAGCCAAGCGCAACCCGAACGTGGTAGTTGCGGACGCTCACGTGACACTCTTTGTGTAGGGCTGGGGCGTGGTGCAGCAATTTTGTGGCAATTCTTTTCTACTGCTGTTTGTGTCCAATAGGTGCCACCGTCGGATGTATATGTTACGATTGTTGTTGTGATTGCTAGTAATAGTCATCTTACGAAAATCAAATAATCCCAAAACAAACCCGACCGTGTTTCTTGTTTCTAGACATGAATAGGAATCAACCCATGAGAGATGTGGGACATAGTACCTAGCATAGCATGCATCGGTCAGTTCAGAGCAAGTACAATAGTGGGCTTATAGCCTGCTTACATGGCAACTTTGCCTATGTGGAGGAGAGAGACATAAAATAGTTAATAATACAACCACCTGCTAACTATAAGATGTTGCCATATCATTTATAGCCAACACATATACAACAAGCTTAGCTATAAGGTTGGCTATAAGATTAGTACTCCATCTCTTTCCTCACATTTATTGCATCTGCCTCTCATCTTCTCTGTATTTCTTTCCTCACATTTGTTGCATCTGCCTCTCATCTTCTCTGTATTTCTTTCCTCACATTTATTGAATCTGCCTTGGACCACAAATATAGCCAGGCTCTTGCATGAGATTAGACTAGCCACAATGGAGAGTAACATACACTGGTAACATAGACATATCCCTAGACTATGTTACTATCTTCCTAGTGGGTAGTAACACAAGTGTGGTGCCATGCAAAGCTTCATTTATTAGTTTATAGACTCATATTGCATTGGGACATGTGATGTTACAATAACTAGCTAATTTACTCAAACTACCTCTCTCCTCATTAACTCATTGCCACATAAGCAAATTTGCTGAGTCGGACTCGATGTTACTGCTGAAGTTACTTCAACTATGGCTAGTCTTACTTTTTTATGTCTCTCTCCTCCACATAGACAAAATTGCCATGTAAGCAGGCTATAAGCCCACCATTGTACTTGCTCTAAATAGTATAGCCCTGTAAACCTGAAAGGAGGGACTACTCCCTCCATTCCTAAATATTTGTGTTTTTAGAGATTTCAACAAGTGACTACATCGTAAATGAGTACATACCGAGCAAAATGAATGAATCTACACCGTAAATAAATATGTAGTTCTCTCATTTTCCTCTCTGCCTTGGTCGCGCTGCACAATATTGAGTATACTACTACTACTGCAGGATGCTTCTAACGCGACACTGCGATCAGAGAGCCTTTGACGAAAATGTGTGCGATGCATTAATCGCAAATGGTGATGTAAAAAAACCGTCAAAAAAGGTGCAAAACATTTGCGATGACGGATGCATCAAACATGGTTCCGATTTTAGTTGTGTGTGCGATGCAGGGCATACGGTTCAGTTCAATGAACTGTTTGCGATGAGAAGAAGAACAGAAATGGGAAGCCAGATGAAGGCGTGTGCGATATACAACATACAGTTCACTCGGATTAACTGTATGTGATGTGGCAGAACAACAGAAATGGGCAACTAGATAATGGTGTGTGCGATTGAGGGCATACACTTCAGAAGGATTAACTATTTGCAATTAGGCAACAGAACAGAAACGGTCGGCCAGATCAAAGTGTCTGCGATTGATGGCATACACTTCACACGGATGAACTATTTGCGATTAGCTACAACAAACAGAAATAGTTAGACGGATCAATGTGTGTGTGCTAGATGGGCACACATTCTAATTAAAAGAAGCGTGTGTGATGGTAATAACGAGCACGCACAGTTGATGGAACAAGACGTGTGCTGACATTGCCTATTGCGGTGCACCCTATGGTCCAAATGCCACGTACGCGGCCGAGAACGCGTGCCCACGTGACGCCATCCGGGAATAGTGCCGCACTTAGAAATTATAGAACCGTCAATAAATTTTGAGCCTGCGTCCCATCATATTCCAAATTGCAAACGTGTTCACACCGATCAAAACCTAAATGGTTTCCCACTTAGGAGTGTATTAGTACTCAGTTATAAATGCTACTACTCCAAGATGACTACACATTCCTCCTCAACTCCTCATCCATAAAAACAAAACAAGTCATTCATCATCATTCCCTTGCGTGTGCCATGGCCAGCATGAGTTCTGGGTCGAGAAATTGCCACCAGGGAGAGGCCAGTAGGGAAGCGGAAGCACGAGAGATGTCCCGCCTCGCCACGAAACTAGCCGACATGTCCCACCGCGCGCCCGTAGCAGCACATAGGTCCTGCCACGCCACAGAATCAGCACGGAGGTCCTGCCGCACCATCGATGCAGCAGACTGGTCCGGCCGCGCTGTGAATGCAGCAGAGATGTCCTCCCGCACCGCAGTAGCCTAGGAAAATGTCTCGCAGGCAGGCAAGGACTCTTACAGGTGCATGCATGCAATCGTCCATAGCCAGATGGATCAGATCTCCGACTGGGTAAGGTTGTAGGAGGACATGAAAGCCTCGTTTGAACAGGCTACCGGCGTCATCCGACAAGGGAGAGCAATGCGAAGCTCCGGGCCGAGCGCGACCTGCTGAGGGCGAAGATCGTCGGAAGTGCGGAGCAGCAGGAGGAGACCAATGCCTTGTTAAAGAGGACTGACGTTATCATCGAGAAACTTATGGAAGAGAATGTCGTGTTGCGATCAGTCCCAAAAGGCTGGTGGAGGCATCTGTGGATGCTCTCAAGCAGCATCTTGAGGACAGGAAAGGGCTCATCACCGCTCGTCGCGGAGACTAGTTCCCGTGGCCTACAGCAACGCATCAAGAAAGTAGAGAACAGTGAGCCAGATCGTTGTCTTCCTTCTTCTTTTGCCCTTGTGTATTTCAGGCATTGCCGCATGTAGCATTTTTAAGTATGTTCCTCAATATGTAAGACAATTATTATCCACTATCATCATCCTTATATTCATCATGCTTGCTATAAGTCCCAGTCGACGCTATGTAGGTCCATCGGATCTTACATCAAGATCCATGCAAAACTTTCTTTTTAGATTTTCATTTTTCTCTCTTAAATCTCAGTCCAGCGAGACATAGCCACGCCGTGAAACAGGGGCTCGGGCGCCATTAATGGAGACATTGGGAGGGATTTGCGCGGCCAATAGAAGTCAAAGGGCTCTCCTCCCAATGAGCATGCGCAGGGGTCTGATCGCACGCCTCACGTACCCAAATAGCTACCCCGCACGACACCTCCTAGCCAATAAAAAAGGGGACGCGTGGCAGTACGTAATTGGTAATTAGAACACCCAAGGTTTCAATAATACTTGTGTTTCCGATTTGCAATGTCATAGCACTTGTTCCAAAATGATTTTGTTGATTGTTAATGTGTGCGCCTTCACAAATCGGACAAAAAATTTACCACAACATGTTGGTGCCATGTCATGACACCATGCCAAGTTTCATGATTTTCAGGCGAGTTTTGGATTTACGGGAATTTTAAAACCAAGTTTCTCGATGTTTCTAGCCGAGCCAAGACGCCCAGATGTTTGAATTCCAGTACCACTTCTTCCATGGGACCTAGAAGTTCACCCAAGTACACATCAATGATTTTCCAACTAACTTTTACGCACTGGAGCATGCGCTTGTACTTCAAATTTGAATTATGTGCATTAAATGTCTAGAAAATTAATTACTGTATAAAAAGGTCAAACGAAGCCGGAATAATTCCAAAATTTAGCACGAAACTCCTATTTGGTCTAAGCTGCCTGTGTAAAAAAATCAAGGCGGGAGAAGGCAGCGTATGTTGTTTCACACAGGGAGGTGACACGTTCCCTCTCGGAACCATGAGCCTTTTTGAGAGAAGCTCTGGCTTGCAAGAAGCTTATACCAAAGCTTGTCCCAATTCGGCCAAAAAAATTACGACAACATGTTGGTGCCATGTCATGACACCATGCCAAGTTTCATGATCTTCAGGCGTGTTTTGAATTTATAGGAATTAAAAAAAATCAAGTTTCTCAATATTTCCAGCCGAGGCACGATGCCCAGATGTTTGAATTCCATTCTCATTTCTTGCATGGGACCAACAAATTCACCCAAGGACACACATGTGATTTTTCAACCAACTTTGGTGCACTGGAGCATGTGCCTGTAGTTCAAATCTTAATTATGCACATTAAATGCCCAGAAATTGAATTAATGTATAAAAAGGCCAAACGAACCCGGAATAATTCCAAAGTTTAGCATGATACTTCTATTTGGTCTAATATGCCTGTGTAAAACAATTAAGGCGGGAGAAGGCAGTGTATGTCGTTTCACACACGAAGGTGACATGTTCCCTCTCGGAACCACGAGCCTTCTTGTGAGAAGCTCTGGTTTGCAAGAAGCTTATACCAAAGCTTGTCCCAATTCGGCAAAAAAATTTACCACCACATGTTGGTGCCATGACATGATACCATGCCAACATTCATGATTTTCAGGCGTGTTTTGGATTTACAGGAATTAAAAAAACCAAGTTTCTCAATCTTTCTGGCCGAGCCACGACGCCCAGATGTTTGAATTTCATTCCCATTTTTTGCATGGGACCTAGAAATTCACCCAAGGACACACATGTGATTTTGCAACAAACTTTGGTGCACTGGAGCATGTGCTTGTAGTTCAAATTTGAATTATGCACATTAAATGCCTAGAAAGTCACTTAATGTATAAAAAAGGCCAAACGAATCCGGAATAATTCCAAAATTTAGCACGATACTTCTATTTGGTCTAATCTTCCTGTGTAAAAAATTAAGGCGGGAGAAGGCAGTGTACGTATGTCGTTTCGCACACGGAGGTGACATGTTCCCTCACGGAACCACGAGCCTTCTTGAGAGAAGCTCCGGTTTGCAAGAAGCTTATACCAAAGCTTGTCCCAATCCGGCTAAAGAAATTACCGCATCATGTTGGTGCCATGCCAAGTTTCATAATTTTTAGGCGTGTTTTAGATTTACATGAATTAAAAAACCAAGTTTCTCAATCTTTCCGGCCGAGCCACGACGCCAGATGTTTGAATTTCATTCCCATTTCTTGCATGAGACCTAGAAATTCACCGAAGGACACACATGTGATTTTTCAACCAACTTTGGTGCACTGGAGCATGTGCTTGTGGTTCAAATTTGAATTATGAACATTAAATGACCATCAATTCAATTAAAGTATAAGAAACTCCAAACGAACCCGGAATAATTCCAAATTTTAACACGGCACTCATATCGTTCTATGTTGCCTTTGTAAAAAATCAAGGGGGGGAGGGCAGCGTATATCATTTCGCACACAAAGGTGACACCCCCCCCCCTCTAGAACCACGAGTCTTCTCGAAAGAAGCTCTAGTTTGCAAGAAGCTTATACCAAAAACTTGTCCAAATGCAGCCAATTCTTTTACCACAACATGTTGGTGCCATGAAATGACACCATGCCAAGTTTCATGATTTTTAGGCGAGTTTTCAATTTTCAGGAATTTAAGAACCAAGTTTCTCAATGTTCCCGGCCGAGCCATGACACCAAGATGTTTGAATTTCATTCCCATTTCTTGCATGGCACCTATAAATTCACCGAAAGACACACATGTGATTTTGCAACAAACTTTGGTGCACTGGAGCATGTGCTTGTAGTTCAAATTTGAATTATGCACATTAAATGCCTAGAAACTCAATTAATGCATAAAAATGCCAAACGAACCCGGAATAATTCCAAATTTAAACACGACACTCGTGTAGTTGCATGTTCACTGTACATAAATGTTCTAGCAATTCAAACACCATCCTTTCCCTTTGTAACACGATTTTGTCTTTCAAAACATAATGAAAAAATCAGGTATGCCACAAACAGTTTACTAGAAAGAATTGTGTGGGATGCGATATAAAATATCTTGGCGCACCGTCTTGTCTGGCTTATGCAGGAAGCTTCATCATCTACAGTCCACCGCCCACGCTTGAACCACACTAGCGCGAGAGTTTCTCACGGCACAGAGCAAAAAAAATTTGCCACCGCAGAAATATCTATCTCCCCGCCCCCTCCCTCCCACCAACAGCCACATTTCCACTGTTCCTCCTTGCTTTCCAAGTTCAAACCTTCACTGCTGCTTACTGGCAGCTTAGCCTCCTCGCTGGTGACCCTTCTTCTTGCAGCGCCACCTCCTCGTCGGCTACCCTTCTTCTTGCAGCGCCGCCTCCTCGCCCATGACCCTTCTTGCAGCGTTGCCTCCTTGCCGGTGACCCTTCTTCTTGCTGGGCGGCCTCGTTGCTGCTGACCATTCTTCTTGCTGCGTGACCTCGTCGATGTGGTCAGATAATCCACACCCCACGCGCACCATCCTTCCTCCTTTCCCATCCCACATGCCCCGATCGACAGCGCGATACCTTCCGTCGAAATCACTGTCCCCCTCCTCCAATTAAGCGCCGCCCACATCCATTTTCCACGCAGTATAACATGGAGCTCAGTAGTATCTGGCAGTGGGGAAGCAAATTGCGGCTGCACGTGTGCATGAGGTTGCTATGGCTGCCATGCATGCCGACCGCCAGATCTTGGAGGAGCACCTCGTCTTTGAGGCCACCTCAACACCGCCACGCGGTTGTCTACTTTAAAATACAGTTTTTCCTGTTTTCTCGAGGCCACCGCCAGTGCCTTCTAGTGATTTGTCCTTTGTAATGTTAATATGCAATCTGATGCTCAGTTAATAGTTTGGTCCTCTGAAATGTAATGTTCAGTTAACAGTTTGGTCCTCTGAAATGTAATGTTCAGTTAACATTTTGGTCCAACAATTGCTACTTTTCGTAGTACTGTTCTCAAGCATTCTTTGTTTTGTTAACTGTCTTATCTTCTAGTACATGTTTCTATCCTGCAATGTCGTGCTCAATTAACTATTTTGCTTCATTTGGTGTGCTATCCATTTAGTTGTTTGCTTTAGTTCTGCAATTTGATTTTCATTTGCTGTGGGGACAATTTTGTATTGTTATGCATGTGAAATAAATCAAATTTGGCTGTACTCAATACATATTCTACTGATAGTATGGCAACTCTCAGTTAACCTAATCAAGATCTTCCTTATGTATGTTGAAGGGAAACAATGGGAGACACTGCGGTTTACCATCGAGGTTGGCTCATGCATGGTCCTTTCGCTAATAGCACATTATTGTGCAGTTGCAGGAATCATTCTAATATTTAGGTCTCTTACAATTTGTTCTTGCACATGTAGGTCCTGCTGTCAGAGGCTTAGACCCATTGTTCGACCCATTTTGCATATCGGGAAATGAGATGTCCATGAATATCAGTCAAGTCAAGAAACTTAGAAAGATTATTAGGATGAAGAATCTTGTGACGAATAATAGCAAGATATTTGTTTGCACAATGAAGAAGACATCAGTCAACTATAGGATGGTACTAACTCTTTTACCTTGTTTTTACCCCTTGCGCCATTTCAAAATTTATAATAGCGATTTATGCATATCTTTGTTTTCGGTACTTTTCAAAGCAGTTCACCGGTGATTACCTCTCAAATAACCTACATGGTCAAGAGGCGAGGAAGGTATTCATTCAACACACACGGTACAATATTGAAGTCTTCCTGAAGAGGACGATGGTTGGGCGGGCAATTATCCATAACCACTAGCCTAAAGTTGCAAGGACATTCAACATCACTGATGGCTCAATATTTGCTTCCACTTCTGCAGTTTCCCAGATGAGATTCATCTATCTATTTACCGTGTATGATGCTACTTTCCAAAGATTTTTGATGTTGCATGTGAAAGTTGGCATTGTTGTGTAATGGCGTAACTGAGTGCCAAAGCTATCTGATGTAATTTGATTATGAAATCCTGGTTGTTGTTATATGGATATGAAATATCTGGTGTGTTTTATAAGAAATATCAATTTGATTAGTACATGGATTATCAATAATAGGCTAATTACCCTGCTTATAGGGGTTTTCTATTGCATAGCATTACTCAGACAGCACCATGGGCAATGAACTCAAACTACCCACACGGTTTCTTGAAAGTAGGCCTATTCGATCAACTAACAATCACACACGGCTTCCGGCAGAGAACTATTTGCGTTAGGCCACCTTGAACAAACGTTTCCACAAAAAAAGTTGTGTGTGATATACATACGGATGGAAATGTTTTTCTGGGATTCACCGTGTGGGATGTACATACGAACGGAAACAATTGGGTTTCGATGCCTCACCAGATTGCACACGAGCTCATTTTACCCCAGCCTGTGTGCCAGGGGGCCTATCCCCGACGGTTTCTGGGTCGTGTGTGAAGGACCCCCCCTATCGCCCACACTCACTTGGCGACGGTTCCAAATGACGTCGCGGAAAGGGGTTAAAAACCGTTTGTATAGCATGTCTCTGCACCAGTGTACTAGTACTGACTAGTCTCTTTTTGATACGCATTTACGTTGATACGGCTTCAATGCCAACAACACTGCCAACTCCAATCCAAGACCAAGACCAAGTGACCAGAAGCAACAAGCACCCATGGCGTGAATGGATGCGAGCGGCAGTCGGCTGTGCCGGATCGTCCAAGACACCCGCCTATGGCCCCGCACCGTGCAAAATTTCCAGATGGTGCTAGCGACGGCAGTCATAGCCCTCCTCGACGCCGGCTTCACCTCTCGCATGTACCAGATGATGGTCGACTCCATCTACAAGTTCACCGCCGTTAAGAAGCGCGTGGACGACCTTGCCGTACTACTCCAGCCCGCACACCGAGGTTCCTTGTTGCCTGCCACCCTCATCGGCCTCCAAGGTGACGAACTCTTTGAAGCACTGGTGGCCCTACAGCTGCCGGAGGTCGCGACGAAGAATGTGCACCTCGAGGCCGCGCTCACCGTGCAGTGCCTCGCCATGCAAAAACCCGTCGACCTGCACATCCACGTCTACAAGGAAATCATATACTTATCCCACTATAAGGCCAGCGAGGACAGAAAGACATTGGCCTTCTTCCAGCGGCTGGAATCTTTGGACGCCATTGTTCAGAAGCACGTCGACCTGGCCACGAAAGCCGCTGCTACTTTGCCGCCATTCGGTGGGCCGGCGCCCTGAGCCGAGGAGGTGGACGTCGTCGATGGATGCATCTTTGTTCTTGCCTCCTGTAACCAGCACTGCATCGCCTCGTGGCCTTAATGTTTTATTAGTGTATGGCATTTTTATTCCAGTCGTCAATGACATGTGTGACCCCTTGCTCTTATTTGGCATTAATTATATGTAGTATCATTGTCTTCGTCCTGGTGTACTACCTAGGTCCTGGTTTATTAGTCCCTTTTGTAATTTGTGCTCAAATTTGACCAAAGATTTAACTAACAAAATGTTAGTGCATGTCAACCAAAATTATATCATTTTATTTGTATTTGAACATAGTTTTCAATGATATAATTTTGGTGACATGCATGAACCTTTTCCTAGTCAAATTTAGGGTCAAAATTTGGCATAGATTACGGTGGGGAGCAATAAACTAGGACGGAGGTAGACTGGTCCTTCACCATCGTATTTTGTGTCTAATTTTGACTTCAGCGACCCAACCTACACGGAGGGAGTACTATATATATTGGCACGACAACCAAACTTATATATTCAAACCTGAGCGTTACTACATGTCACGAGTTCAAAACGAGAAAGTGGAACAAGTACAACATGCCTATGCCATTCGCGTCGCAGCCCCACACGGTTGTGGTACACAATGTTGTAAATGACTAGTCTTTTCTTGACCCGCATTTACATTGTTGTAAACAGAGTAACCATTTTCTCCTTAAATGAATAACCGTATTGTGATAGACATAATCCAATCATGTCTATGCTCAACGCAAACACCAAACTCGATGGTAGAGGGAGCGTGCGATGCTTGATCACGTCAAGATTGGAAAACATTTCCAACACATATCGTCAAGTCACCTTTAGCTAGTCTCCGTTTATTCCGTAGCCTTTTATTTCAAGTTACTAACACTTAGCAACCGAACCGGTATCTAATACCCTGGTGCTACTAGGAGTACTAGTAAAGTACACATTAACATAATGTATATCCAATATACTTCTATCGACCTTGTCAGCCTTCTCATCTACCAAGTCTCTAGGGTGATTCTGCTCCAGTGGTTGTTCCCCTTATTACAGAAGCACTTAGTCTCGGGTTTGGGTTCAACCTTGGGTTTCTTCACTAGAGCAGCAGCTGATTTGCCGTTTCATGAAGTATCCCTTCTTGCCCTTGCCCCTTTTTTTGAAACTAGTGGTTTTTACTAAACATCAACAATTGATGCTCCTACTTGACTTCTACTTTCGCGGTGTCAAACATCGCGAATACTTCAAGGATCATCATATCTATCCCTGATATGTTATAGTTCATCACGAAGCTCTAGCAGCTTGGTGGCAATGACTTTGGAGAAACATCACTATCTCATCTGGAAGGTCAACTCCCACTCGATTAAAGTGATTGTTGTACTCAGACAATCTGAGCACAAGCTCAACGATTGAGCTTTTCTCCCTTAGTTTGCAGGCTAAGAAAATCGTCAGAGGTCTCATACCTCTTGACGTGGGCACGAGCCTGAAATCCCAATTTCAGCCCTCGAAACATCTCATATGTTCCGCGACGTTTCAAAAACGTCTTTGGTGCCTCTACTCTAAACCATTTAACTGAACTATCACGTAGTTATCAAAACGTGTATGTCAGATGTTCGCAACATCCACAGACTACGTTCGAGGTCCAGCACACCAGGTGGTGCATTAAGGACATAAGCCTTCTACGAAGCAACGAGGACAATCCTCAGTTCACGGACCCAGTCCGCATAATTGCTACTATCAACTTTCAACTAAATTTTCTCAAGGAACATATCTAAAATAGTAGAACTAAAGCGCGAGCTACGACATAATTTGCAAGAATCTTTTGACTATGTTCAGGATAATTAAGTTCATCTTATGAACTCCCACTCAAATAGACATCCCTCTAGTCATCTAAGTGATTACATGATCCGAGTCAACTAGGCCGTGTCCGATCATCACGTGAGACGGACTAGTCATCATCGGTGAACATCTTCATGTTGATCGTATCTACTATACGACTCATGCTCGACCTTTCGGTCTCTTGTGTTCCGAGGCCATGTCTGTACATGCTAGGCTCGTCAAGTCAACCTAAGTGTTTCACGTGTGTAAATCTGGCTTACACCCGTTGTATGTGAACGTTAGAATCTATCACACCCGATCATCATGTGGTGCTTCGAAACGACGAACTTTCGCAACGGTGCACAGTTAGGGGGAACACTTTCTTGAAATTTTAATGAGGGATCATCTTATTTACTACCGTCGTTCTAAGCAAATAAGATGTATAAACATGATAAACATCACATGCAATCAAATAGTGACATGATATGGCCAATATCATTTTGCTCCTTTGGATCTCCATCTTTGGGGCTCCATGATCATCATCGTCACCGGCATGACACCATGATCTCCATCATCGTGTCTCCATGAAGTTGTCTCACCAACTATTACTTCTTCCACTATGGATAACGGCTTAGCAATAAAGTAAAGTAATTACATGGTGTTGTTCAATGACACACAGGTCATACAAAAAATAAAGACAACTCCTATGGCTCCTGCCGGTTGTCATACTCATCGACATGCAAGTCGTGATTCCTATTACAAGAACATGATCAATCTCATACATGACATATCATTCATCACATTCTTCTTGGCCATATCACATCACATAGCATACCCTGCAAAAACAAGTTAGACGTCCTCTAATTGTTGTTTGCATGTTTTATGTGGCTGCTATGGGTTTCTAGTAAGAACGTTTCTTACCTACGCAAAAACCACAACGTGATATGTCAATTGCTATTTACCCTTCATAAGGACCCTTTTCATCGAATCTGATCGGACTAAAGTGGGAGAGACTAGCACCCGCTAGCCACCTTATGCAACAAGTGCATGTCAGTCGGTGGAACCTGTCTCACGTAAGTGTACGTGTAAGGTCGGTACGGGCCGCTTCATCCCACAATGCCGCTGAATCAAGATTGGACTAGTAATGGTAAGCATATTGAACAAAATCAACGCCCACAACTACTTTGTGTTCTACTCGTGCATAGAATCTACGCAATAGACCTAGCTCATGATGCCATTGTTGGGGAACGTAGCAGAAATTCAAAATTTTCTACGCAACACCAAGGTCTATCTATGGAGATGCTAGCAACGAGGGGAAGGAGAGTGCATCTACATACCCTTGTAGATCTCTAAGCGGAAGCGTTCAAGAGAACGGGGTTGAAGTAGTCGTACTCATCGTGATCCAAATCACCGGAGATCCTAGTGCCGAACGGACGGCACCTCCGCGTTCAACACACGTACAACCTAGTGACGTCTCCCATGCCTTGATCCAGCAAGGAGAGAGGGAGAGGTTGAGGAAGACTCCGTCCAGCAGCAGCACAATGGCGTGGTGGTGGTGGAGGAGCATGGTAATCCCGCAGGGCTTCACCAAGCACCGCGAGATATGAGGAGAAAGAGAGGTAGGGCTGCGCCAACAGGAGAAGAACTTCATGTGTTGGGCTGCTCCTTTGCCTCCACTATATATAGGGGGGGAGGGGGCTGCGCCCCCACCTAGGGTTCCACCCTAGGGGCAGCGGCCAGCCCAAGATCCCATCTGAGGGGCGGCCAAGGGGGGAGAGGGGAAACTTGCCCCCCAGGTTAGGTGGGTGCGCCCCCTCCCCAAACCCTAGGCGCCTTGGGCCCTTGTGGGGGGATGCACCAGACCACCTGGGGCTGGTCCCCTCCCACACTTGGCCCATGCAGCCCTCCGGGGATGGTGGCCCCACTTGGTGGACCCCCGGGACCCTCCCGGTGGTCCCGGTACGTTACCGATAAAACCCGAAACTTTTCCGGTGACCAAAACAGGACTTCCTATATATAAATCTTTACCTCCGGATCATTCCGGAACTCCTCGTGACGTCCGGGATCTCATCCGGGACTCCGAACAACATTCGGTAACCACATACAAACTTCCTTTATAACCCTAGCGTCATCGAACCTTAAGTGTGTAGACCCTACGGGTTCGGGAAGCATGTAGACATGACCGAGACGTTCTCCGGTCAATAACCAACAGCGGGATCTGGATACCCATGTTGGCTCCCACATGTTCCACGATGATCTCATAGGATGAACCACGATGTCGAGGATTCGATCAATCCCGTATACAATTCCCTTTGTCTAGCGGTATTGTACTTGCCCGAGATTCGATCGTCGGTATCCCGATACTTTGTTCAATCTCGTTACCGGAAAGTCTCTTTACCCGTTCCGTAACACATCATCCCGTGATCAACCCCTTGGTCACATTGTGCACATTATGATGATGTCCTACCGAGTGGGCCTAGAGATACCTCTCCGTTTACACGGAGTGACAAATCCCAGTCTCGATTCGTGCCAACCCAACAGACACTTTGGGAGATACCCGTAGTGCACCTTTATAGCCACCCAGTTACAGTGTGACGTTTGGTACACCCAAAGCATTCCTACGGTATCTGGAAGTTGCACAATCTCATGGTCTAAGGAAAAGATACTTGACATTAGAAAAGCTTTAGCATACGAACTACACGATCTTTGTGCTAGGCTTAGGATTGGGTCTTGTCCATCACATCATTCTCCTAATGATGTGATCCCGTTATCAACGACATCCAATGTCCATGGTCAGGAAACCGTAACCATCTATTGATCAACGAGCTAGTCAACTAGAGGCTTACTAGGGACATGGTATTGTCTATGTACCCACACATGTATCTGAGTTTCCTATCAATACAATTATAGCATGGATAATAAACGATTTATCATGAACAAGGAAATATAATAATAACTAATTTATTATTGCCTCTAGGGCATATTTCCAACATGAACCACCATCAGTCATTAAATATCTAGGGACTCCAAACCTTGGGAAAATAACTTCCTTAAGCATTTTAATAGAGGTGTTGTGATCAGCACTACTGGTTGGAATAGCTTCTACCCACTTAGTAACATAATCAATAGCAACCAAAATATGTGTATACCCATTAGAGGAAGGAAAATGTCCCATGAAATCAAATCTCCAAACATCAAATGGTTCAACAGCAAGTGAATAATTCATAGGCATTTCTTGAACCTTAGCGATATTACCTATTCTTTGACATTCATCACAAGAAGAGACAAACTTATGGGCATCCTTAAAAAGAGTAGGCCAATAAAACCAGAATGCAATACCTTATGAGCAGTTCTATCTCCCGCGTGATGTCCTCCATAAGCTTCGGAGTGACATTTCCATAGGATTTGTTCCAGTTCATGCTCAGGTACACAACATCTAATAATACCATCTACTCCTTCTTTATAAAGATGTGGATCATCCCAAAAGTAATGTCTTAAATCATCGAATAATTTTTTATTTTGTTGGTATGTGAAGCTAGGTGGTATGTATTTAGCAACAATATAATTGGCATAGTCAACATACCAAGGTGTACTATTAGAAACATTTATTGCAGCTAATTGTTCATGAGGAATGCTATCATTGATAGGTTGTGGGTCATCAAGAATATTTTCAAGCCTAGACAAGTTATCTACTAAGGGGTTCTCTGCTCCTTTCCTATCAGTGATATGCAAATCAAATTCTTGTAGAAGAAGAACCCACCTAATGAGTCTAGGTTTAGCGTCTTTTTTTCCATAACTTATTTTATAGCAGCATGATCGGTGTGAACAAATTACTTTAGAATCAACAATGTAAGATCTGAATTTATCACAAGAAAACACCACTGCTAAGAATTCTTTCTCAGTAGTAGCATAATTTCGCTGAGCACTGTCTGAGTTTTAATAGCATAATGAATAAAATTCAGTTTCTTATCAACTCTTTGTCCTAGAACAACATCAACAACATAATCACTAGCATCACACATAATCTCAAAACGCAAGTTCCAATCAGGTGGTTAAACAATAGGTGCAGTAATTAAGGCTTTTTTAAGTGTTTCAAAGGCTTCCAAGCAATCATCATCAAACACAAAACGAATATCCTTTTCCAAAAGATTTGTAAGAGGCCTAGACATTTTAGAAAAGTCTTTGATGAACCTTGTATAGAAACCAACATGACGAAGGAAACTACGTATACCTTGGCATTTTCTCAATTGCATCAACCTTGGCCTTGTCCACCTCAATGCCTCTTTCAGAAATTTTATGGCACAAGACAATACCTTCGTTAACCATAAAGTGGCACTTCTCCCAATTCAAGACAAGATTTGTTTGTTCACATCTCTGCAAAACTCGATCTAGATTGCTTAAACAATCATCAAAACACTTCCCATAAATAGAAAAGTCATGCATGAAGACCTCAACAATCTTTTCACAAAATCAGAGAATATAGGAGTCATACAACTTTGAAAGGTAGCCGGTGCATTACATAAACCAAAAGGCATATGTATATAAGCATAAGTTCCACAAGGACAAGTAAAAGTGGTCTTTTCTTGATCAGGTTGTGAAAGAGGTATATGCGAAAAACCAAAATATCCATCAAGGAAGCAAAAATGTGTGTGCTTAGACAATCTTTCTAACATTTGATCAATAAAAGGCAGAGGGTAATGATCCTTTCTAGTTGCTTTGTTTAATTTTCTATAATCAATTACCATTCTATAGCATGTGACAATTCTTTGTGGAATAAGCCCATTCTTATCATTAGGGACAACAACAATACCTCCCTTCTTAGGGACACAATGAACAGGACTTACCCATATACTATCAGCTATAGGATAGATTATACCTGCTTCCAGAAGTTTCAATATTTCCGTTCTTACCACTTCTTTCATCAACAACGGGTTTAGCATCAGGTTCCATATTAATCTTGTGCTGACATAGAGTGGGACTAATGCCCTTAAGATCATCAAGAGTATATCCAATAGCGGCTATGTGCATCCTTAGAACTTTCAATAATCTTTCTTGTTCATGTTCTGAATGGTTAGCACTAATAATAACAGGATATATCTTTTTCCCATCAAGATAAGCATATTTCAAAGTGTCTGGCAATTGTTTTAATTCAAACACAGGATCACCTTTAGGTGGAGGAGGACCTCCTAGAGTTTCAATAAGCAAATTGTTTTAAGAGAGGTTGTTGTTCGAAAAAGATTCTATCTATTTCATTTCTTTCATGCATATGCAAATCATTTTCATGGTCAAGCAAATATTGTTCCAAAGGATCAGTAGGGGGTACAACAATCAAGACCAATAATTTCATCCTTACTAGGAAAATCTTTCTTATGAGGTTGTCCACTAAACTTGGAAAAAATTGAATTCATGAGATTCATCACCAAAGCTAACATTGACAGTTTGTTTCTTACAATCTATTTTTGCATTGACGGTGTTCAAGAAAGGTCTACCAAAGATAATGGGACAAAATTCATCTTGTCGGGAGCCAAGAACAAGAAAATTAATAGGGTATTTTATTTTCCCACACAAGACTTCAACATCTCTAAGAATCCCAATTGGTGATATAGTATCTGTATTGGCAAGTTTAATAGTGACATCTATGTCTTCTATTTCAGTGGGTGCTATTTCATTCTTAGCACTCACACTAGCACCTAGGTCACATACCCATGAAAATACTGATCTCCTATCTTAATTGAGACAACAGGCATGCCAACAACTGGTCTATGTTTACCCTTTTCTTTAGGTTTGGCAATTCTAGAGGCTTCATGATAGAAGTAAATAACATGCCCATCAGTATTATCGACTAAGAGATCTTTAATCATAGCAACACTAGGTTCAACTCTGATTTTTCAGCTGGTTTGGGCAGTCTAACATAACTTCTGTTAACCACAGTTGAAGCTTTAGCATGTTCCTTCATCCTAACAGGGAAAGGTGGTTTTCAATATAAGCAGTGGGAACAATTGGATCAACATTGTAAATGATAGTTTCTTCCTTAGCTTTTACCGGTTCTTTAATTTCTTCTTTAATAGGTGGGTGATATTTAAACCACTTCTCCTTAGGGAGATCAACATGAGTAGCAAAAGATTCACAAAAGGAAGCTATTATCTCATAGTCAAGTCCATATTTAGTGCTAACTTTTGAAAAGCACCGGTATTCATAAAAGATTTAACATAATCAAACTTAGGTTCAATACCTAACTCTTTATCTTCATCGAGTTCCCAATCTTCAGAGTTGCGTTTAATTCTTTCTAAAAGATCCCACTGGAATTCAATAGTCGTCTTCATAAAAGAATCAGTACAAGAAGTATCGAGCATGGATTGATCATTACGAGAAAGCCGAGCATAAAAATTCCGAATAATAATTTCTCTTGAGAGCTCATGATTCGGGCATGAATATAACATTGACTTAAGCCTACCCCAAGCTAGAGTGATACTCTCTCCTTCACGAGGCCAAAAATTATATATATAATTCCGATCATGATGAACTAGATGCATAGGATATTTTTTTTGATGAAATTCCAATTTCAACTGATTCCAGTCCCAAGATCCAATATCATTGCATAGCCTATACCATGTCAATGTTTTTCCCTTCAAAGATAAAGGGAAAACCTTCTTCTTAGCTTCATCTCCGGGCAAACCTTCAAGCTTAAACAATCCACAAATTTCATCCACATATATCAAGTGCATATCAGGATGTTCGGTTCCATCTCCTGCATAAGGATTAGCTAGCAGTTGTTCTAACATACCTGAAGGAATTTCATATTCAATATTTTTAGTAGGTGTAGTAGGTTGAGGGGCAACTAATTGTGGTTCTGGTCAAGGTGAAGATACCCCGAACAAACCCCTTAAATGATTGTTTTCCATAGTAGCAAGTGACAATAAATTTCAGCACATAGTAATAATATTTCCTTACCAATTTCCACTTACCAAGAGCACTTTACTCCTCGGAAACGATGCTAGAAAAGAGCCTTGATGACCCACAAGTATATGGGGCCAACTGTAGCCTATTCGATAAGTAAGACAGTCGAACCCAACGAGGAGCAGAAGGAAATGACAAGTGGTTTTCAGCAAGGTAATGTTTGCAAGTGCTAAAATTGGAAGTAGCGGAGTAGTTTGATAACAAGATAATTTGTAATGAGAAAGTAACAATAGTAGTAACAAAAGTGCAGCAAGGTAGCCCAGTCCTTTTGAGGCAAAGGACAGGCCAAAACGGTCTCTTATGATAAGCAAAGTGTTCTTGAGGGTACACGGGGATTTTATCTAGTCACTTTTATCATGTTGGCTTAATTCGTGTTCACTACTTTGATAATTTGATATGTGGGTGGACCGGTGCTTAGGTGTTGTTCTTACTTGAACAAACCTCCTAATTATTATTAACCCTCTCGCAAGCATCCGCAACTACGAGAAAAGTATTAAGAATAAATTCTAACCATAGCATTGAACTTTTGGATCCAATCGGTCCCTTACGGAATAGCGCATAAACTAGGGTTTAAGGTTCTGTCACTCTCGCAACCCACCATCTAATAAATACTCCACAATGCATTCCCTGCGGCCCAAATGTGGTGAAGTGTCATGTAGTGGACATTCACATGACACCACTAAGAGAATGACAACATACATATCATCAAAATATCGAACACATATCAAGTTTACATGATAACTTGCAACATGATTTCTCCTGTGACCTCAAGAATGGAAGTAACTACTCACAAATTATGATCATTCTCAAGATCAGAGGGGTATTAAATAGCATAATTGATCTGGACATATAATATTCCACCAAATAAACCATATAGTTATCAACTACAAGATGTAATCAACACTAATAGTCACCCACAAGCACCAACCTATAGTTCCAGTAAAAAGATTGAACACAAGAGATGAACTAGGGTTTGAGAGGAGTTGGTGCTGTTGAAGTTGTTGATGAAGATATCCCTCCCCAAGATGGGAGAGTTTTTGGTGGTGATGATGACGATGATTTCCCCATCCGGGAGGGAAGTTCCCCCGGTGGAATCGCTCCGCCGGAGGGCAAAAGTGCTCCTGCGCAAGTTCCGCCTTGAGACGGCGACGCTTCGTCCCAAAAGTCCCCCTCTGATTTTTTCTAGGTCAAAATGACTTATATACCAGAAGATGAGCACCGGAGGTGGGCCGAGGAGGACAGCACCCACCATGGCATGCCTGGGCGTCCTGGCATGCCCAGGTGGGTTGTGCCCACCTCGTGGCCCCCCTTTGGTACTTATTTGCTCCAATATTTATTAAATATTCCATAAAAATTCCTTGGGAAGTTTCAGCTCATTTGGAGTTGTGCAGAATACGTACCTTGACGTAGCTTTTTCAGGCCCAGATTTCTAGCTGCCAGAATTTCCCCCTTTGTGCATACCTTGCATATTATGAGAGAAAAGGCATTATAATTACTCCAAAAGCATTATTATACAATAAAACAACATAAATAACAGTCGGAAAACATGATGCAAAATGGATGTATCACTAGCCAAGATGGATTTAATCCCGATATTCACTTTATCAAAAGGCTCTATGGGTTGGTTCTGAATCTTGCAAGCTGGGAATAAATGAGATGTGTAGGCATCTTTGTTGTACTTATTATTTGAATCTTATTTGTTGGTTCTGTATCTTGCAAGCTGGGAATCAATGATATGTGTAGGCATCTTTGATGTACTTATTATTTGAATCTTATTTGTTGGTTCTGAATCTTGCAAGCTGGGAAACATGGCATGATGATGTAGAGGACATCAACCATAACAAACTGTTCAAACTTGGTAGTGTTATCTATGTGAAAGTGCGGCAATTGTGTTGATCGTGTGTGTCCTGAGAATAATAATTCTAATTGTTGTGCATGTTGATCTTGTGGCACTGATAGAATGAGCCAATGCATTGCTTATTTTAAGAATAAATTTTAATTAAAGCTAATTAAATTTAAGTTAAGTGACCACTAACACTTGTTATTACAGTACCAATACATACCCACTCGTGAACCGGCGTGTGGCCGAAATAGGTTTCTTAATGGAGGTATTTGAATGCGCCGAGGGTGCATGTTTTGTCGGGCGTGCATCGGGTGAGGGAGGGGTAGTAACTGTTGTCGCCTGTACACACTCAGTTTACTGTTGAATCCAATTCCCCAAGAGCTGAAAAATGAACTACTCTCGCTGCCTACCCACTCGTTCACTTGAAGAGACTCCAATGGCGATCCGAGGGGTGAGCCTGTTGGATATGTACTTCAGGAAGGAGTTCACCTTTGAGTTTTCCGTTCAGACCCATGGCAGCACCAAGTTGCATGTGATGTGCAACAACGATTCGGACTCGATGAAGCTTTGCCTCACCGAGTTCAAGCAGTACCTACAGGAGGAGAAAGCACAAGGTCGCAGGACTAGACCTTGTGCCCATCCATTCATCTCCTGACAAAGACCAGCGGATCACCGTCGCCCAGGTATGCGTGCGGGACGAGGTTCTCGTCTACCACTGTTGTAGGGCCATCAGAGGTTCTGGAGCATTCACCCGCTTCATCGGCAGCGCGACTGCACCATCGCTACGGTGGAGAGAAGGAAGAATGCGACGATTCGGCCATCTGGTGCATATTCTTCCAAGCGTGCAGCGGGCAAAGGAGGGGTAGTAAATGTTGTCGCCTATACACACTCAGTTTACTATTGAATCCAGTTCCCCAAGAGCTAAAAAACAAACTGCTGTTGTCGCCTACTCACTCATTCACTTGAAGAGACTCCAATGGCGATCCGAGGGGTGAGCCTGCTGGATATGGACTTCAGCAAGGAGTTCACCTTTGAGTTCTCCGTTCAGTCCCATGGCGGCACCAAGTTGAATGTGATGTGCACCAACGATTCGGACTCGGTGAAGCTCTGCCTCGCCGAGTTCAAGAAGTACCTACAGGACGAGAAAGAACAAGGTCGCAGGACTAGACCTTGTGCACATCCATTCATCTCTTGACAGGGACCAATGGATCGCGGTCACCCAGGTATGCGTGCGAGATGAGTTTCTCATCTACCACTGCTGTAGGGCCATCAGAGGTTCCGGAGCATTCGCCCGTTTCATTGGCAGCGCCAACTACACCTTCGCTACGGTGGAGAGAAGGGAGAACGCAACGATTCGGCCATCTGGTGCAACAAGCTTGTCGACATCCAGAAGCAATACAAGATCATCGGCAACGGGCAGGAGAAGGACTCCATGGTTGACCTCGTCGAGACCATCATCGACCCCTGCTACGCTAACATGAAAGAAGACAATGATACCAAGGACCTGAACACGTGGGAGGTACCTCTGAATCTAGCCTACATAACCTACTCGACCAAGGACACATACGCATGCTACGACATGTATAGGCAAGTCTTGGACATGAGGGCGTGTCTTCTTCCTGTAACTGTACACGAATAGCTGCAGCGTCATGATCAAGCGTGCCAGGAAGGTCTAGATGTTGTACTTTATCTGTTTAAGAACCTTTATCATCTGAGTATTTCATGCATTAGCCTATGTGTCGTAATTATCTGTTTTGTCTGAAATATTTCGTCTAAGAACCCATTAACTTGTTTGCTTTTTAGTGGCTATTTGCTTATGTATGTAACTAGTTCACTGGGCTGGCGTGATTTGAATCTCCTTCCTCCCAGCATATTCCCCTTCTCAGGTGGACCCCGCAGGTCTTGTACACAGACATCTGGGACCAACCACCTATCCATTTGAATTTCTTTATTTTGTTCAATCTTTCGTGCTCTTCCTACAACGGATGGATGTGCTCCCGCGCACGCCTTGATGACCCATCATAGCCTATGGCGTTGACCAGGCCATCCCTCTACTCCCACACATTCTCTAGCAATGGCAATTCCACCGGCCCACCCTGCACCCGAACAAGTCAACCCTCATACTCCCCTCCGCCTGCGTCTTCCCCCGCTCCGGTTCGTTCGGTCCAAAGTCTCGACGTCGTCCTCCGCCTTGGTGCTCTCGCCGCGGCGACGCCGTCTGTCGTTCCCAACATGGTCAGCAAAACAAGAGGAATCAGGAGACGACTGTTCGTCGAGAGGCTGACAGTACCGAGCCCACCAGGTCTATGGCCTAGGTTTTGTTGTTTAACATGCACAACCCACGCATGTTTCAACTTTTTTGGAGTCCAGTAGATATCAAGCGGCCTCTAGGCCTCCCAGCCTAGCTTGTCTGTAACATCAGCAGCCCAAGTTATGTTTGTTTTCTCAAGATGACACACAACTCAGTTCTATTTTTCTATAAGAATGCAAAACTAAACTTATGTTTTCCCTTCTATACTAGTATATACATTTATATTTATATCTTATTTTATTACACATATATATATAATAGAAACAACATAAGGTTCCGTTAAACCTGTCTGTCGTTCGTCCAACCATTTTATAGACCTTCCCACTTCCTTTATTTTTTGTTCATTAATCCTATATCTGAATTTTCTCCTACTTTCTTTTTGATGTAATTTGAGTTTTCTCCCAGTACTTTTCCCTAGAACCAACTCAACTGTCCCACGTCTAGCCTAAAAAATAATAATACCCCACATCCTATTAACTCATCAGATTAAAATGATATTCTATTTCCTAAATCGAAAGTTCTTGCAAAATAATAATAATAATTGTTTATATATAACTTGTAAAGTTAACTCCTGGTGATTGCGTACATAAGCTTGCAAAGATTTTACTGGCCAATGCAATAATAGACATGCAATCATGTGTTTATGTTTTTATAACATTTCTCCGTCCAGCCCAACATGATATTTTCACCAACCCAGCAAGTCCGCGGATTTTGAGAAAAATGCAAATGGGCTTTAAATTCTAACAAAATATATAAATGGGTTGCATAGACGCTACATCATTGTTTCACCCAGCCAACCAAATGGACTAAAAAACAAATGGACTAGCTGACATGTGGTCCAGTAGGTTGAAGCCTAAGTACTTTCACAAAAAATAAAAATACAAAGGTCGAAGCCTAAGCAAGGCGTTGGATTTATATCCAACAGCTCGCATTCTTCTGCAATCTCTCGTCTTCTTCCCCCAGCGCTGCTGGGACTGCCTGCTCCAGCCTCCGGCGTCTAGCGGTGCTGTTTTGCGTGCCTCGCAGTGAAATGCTATCCCACCAACGACCAGGCCATCCCTCCACTCCTACGCACCTCCTGTTATTCTCTACCGAGTGTAGGCCCACCCCGCACCCGAACCAGTCAAGTTTCCCTCTCCTCTCAGTCTGCGACTCCACTGCCATGTCTTCCCCATCTCCGGGGTGTTCCAGTCTGGGGCCTTACCATCGTCCAATGGCCTCGGTGCGCTCTGCACGGTGTGGTCAACGTGGTCAACAAACGAGATTCATTGGAAGATGATTGTACGTCGATAGGCTGACAGTGGGGACACACCACACCCATGGACACATGCATGCAACTGCATCCTTTTTACCCTGAAAAATAGTGTTTTCTCCCCATGACAGTTGGGACCCACCAGCTACATCTTCACACGCAAGGAAGTGTGTCCTTATTACGGGCAAAAAATGATTCTTCCCCCTGATAGCTGGGACCCACCAGCTATATCTTTGCACGCAAGGAAGTGCGTCCTTATCCTCCCTGAGAGCTGGGACCCACCCGGTCGAAGCATACTGTCACACCCTGATTTTCATGGCACAACACTTAAGATGATAAATCATGATAAAATGTGGTTTGACAAAAACTTTTGTGTGTTTTGGACTTTGCCTTGATTGGATTTTGTCTGTTGTTTGCAAGTGCTCTAAAAATCCAATAAATCCTCCAACTCTTATACTCTTCCTCCTTGATACAAAACTTCTGCCCAATGATCATGCCATGTGTATAGTACAACATAGAATTTTCTTACGAAAATAGTTTGGCCAAAAAGTATTTTCTAAATTTAGTTTTTCCAAAAACCCCTGAATTGAGGTTTGCACCGCAAGTACTTGATTTGGGGTGTTAAAAATCTTTAAAAAATTATATTTGAATCCTATTAGATACAAGACTCCTAAAAACAACAAAAATATAATTTTAAAAGTTATTTTCCTATTTTATTTAAAGGCTTTTTCTTAAGGCCACAAATGGTCTTTAATAGGTCAAAATTATTTTAATGTTTTAAAAATATTTGGGAAAAACCCAGGGAAATTTAGTGGACATATATTGTCCATATATAAGAGTTTCAACACATGGTCATGTTAAAAATATTGGTCAAATCCCTCAAAGACCCTTTTTGGATATTTCAAGCTTTTGAAATATTTAGCAATAAAATATTCTCTAAAAATTCCAAGAAAATTCTAGCATGTCACATATGACACGTTTGATGATCTTGACAAGTCTCATGTCATGGAGAGTAGTATAACCCCATGAAATCCCCTCAAAACCATTTCTATCCATTTTAAAGTTTGAGCAACTTTACATTGCCAAATATGTCCAAATGTTCTAAAACTAGGTGCACATGCTCAAATGGTCTAAATATTCATCTAGACCAAGTGGCACAAGTTAGAGAACAAGTTAACTTGATCAAAGTGCCCCAAACCCCTTCTTGTCAAGAACCCAAATTTGAATAACTCTACATTGGCAACTTTCTCCTTTTGATCTCAGCTTTTGTGGACATGTTCAGAACCTCAAATGATGACACTACACCAAGTGGTGCATCGAGGAGAATAGATTTGCATGACTAAATCTTGGGAAGTCCATTTCTGTTGATTTCTAGGGTTTACAAAAGTTACATTGGCAACTTTGCCCAAATGGACTCAATCTTGGAGGAACCACTTGTTTTCTCATGCCATTTGGCCCTGTCAAGCCTTATGACAAGAGGAGTTCATATTATTGCCCAAATCAACAACAAACACCTTCTGCCATTTTTCTAAAAACACCAATTTGACCACTTCCACTAATCTCCATGAGTTCTCCTTTTTACCACAACCCCTCCTAGTCCACCTCTACCTCTGAGCAGCAGCATTTTCACTCTCTCTCTCTCCACCCATCCTCTCCTCTACTGTCTCCCCAGGGCATCCTATGTCATTGCCACATTGTTTACTCCCCCCTGCAGCTTCCAGACACAAGTGGCCGTGCCCATTCCGCAAAAGGCATGCCATGCCGGCCAAAGACGCGCTCTGGAGCACGTCAGCGTGCTCCTAACCGTTGACGCATCGTCCCCCGACCACCTCGAGCCTCCCCCTCGCGCCAGTCGAGGTCCTCGACGTCCGCAACGCGATAGCCGTGCAGGCCCCATCCTCTTTCCCTCTCTCTCACCTCCCGCGGCGCGTGCCCAGAGCCGCCCGGCTCGGCCAATGCTCGCGCGAGCCCGTGGCTCCACCAGGAGCTCGCCCCGCTCCCTCTCTCTCTCTTCATGCCACCCTACTTGACTCCCACGAACATCGTAGATAGCCCCTCTCCCTCCCTGCTGGCCTCCCGAGCCGTTGCCGCAGCCACACGTGCGCCGCGTCCACGGTGAGCCACGAGTCGGCTACTTAAGGCCACCGCCGAGCCCCCTCTCTACTCCTTTGGCTCTCTCTCCCTCCCGTGCACCCCCTGGACCAACCCACTCCCCTCCTCGCGCTCTCCATCCGCCACCATGGCGGGAGCCTTGCCGTTGGCCTCCGCCTAAATTCGCACCCACCACTCCTCCTCCTCCCCTCTAGACCGCACTAGAGCACCTCCACCATCACCGCGAGCCCCTCCCGTGCTTCTCCCTCTCCTCCCCATGGCTGTTCCCGTGAGTTCCATCACCACCGCCGGCCTCACCCGCCGCGGCCGATGCTGCGCTTGCGTCTAGCCACCCCTGCGGTCGTGGAGCACCTCGAAGGATGCGGCACGCTCTCCTGAGCACGCCGGTACGCCGGGCGTCGCCGGAGGTGGCCGGTACTGTCGGGGAGAACGTCGGCGCCCGCTCGGCCTCGCCTCCCCTGCCTCTCCTCTGTTCGAGCAAAAGGTAGGAGACGGCCTGAGCACCAGGCCCCGCTCGTCAGTGACTCGGTGGGCGGGCCCGCCCGTTTAAGTGCAGACGGCTTCGACAAAGACGCCTTCAACGTCGCCCTGTCGCCCGCGTGGCCGAGCCGCTGGGCCGGCACAGTTGTGCCTTGCCGTTCAATCCCGCCCAGTGCGTGCTGCCACCGCTGGAATTTGACCCATTAGGTATTTCCATTTACTATTATTTTTTTCTTTTTCATCAAGATTCAAACTTTTCCAGAGACCTCATTTCGAGACCAAATCGGATGATTCAAATTTGTAGTGACTCCATAAATCATGTTCTATTTAAGGAGCCATAGTGAACATTTTTATTGTACGTAGTTGCCACTGGAACTAATAAGTAGGTCATTTATACCCCTAAATCAGCTTCCAAAATTCATAGAATATTCATTTGAACTCCAAATTCAGTGAAACCAATTTCTAAATGTTTATAAAATCATGCCTGATTTGATGGGTACATTTACTCACTTTTATAAAAAGCCATTCTATGGACAATTTGTAGATCCATTAAATCCATTGATTCCAACATATTGAAATGTTCAGAAATATCCACCAATCCAATCCCAATGAAACCACTTTGGTAATTTTTCATATAACCAAGGATGTCCTATAAAAGTAAACTTCATATTTTTAGAGCACTTTTATTTTTGCCTTGGTGTGTTGCTTATCGTGATTGTTTCCGACGTTAGTTGACAAAGTAGACGGAGTATTTGGAGAAGGATCAGAAGATTTCAAGACTCTGATGAACCAGGCAAGCAACCCTTTGACCATGATGAACCTTTTTTTATCATAGTAGCATTTCTTTCCATGTTTGTTGAATGCATGATATCTTGAATGGCAACCTTGCTAGGTTTGCCTTTGTTGCATACCCCGTTGAAACTTGCATTGTTCATGACTCTATCCTTGTTTAGAGTTGTGTTGGTGGGTTGTAGAAATACGCTATAGTTTTTGACTAAGCAAAATGGGTCAGAGTTATGCATGGTAAGGAACAAGTGTGGTTTGACATACTTGCAAATATCCCTAGTGGGTGCCACTAATGCCCCTGGGAGATGATGATGAACTAGGTCGCTACTTGGTGGAGAGGTAGTGTACCGAGGCTTGATGAAAGTGTTGTTTACAAAGACGGATTAGATTTAAGATTTGTTGACCGTCCCAACCCTACATGCGCAACCACTCTACCCTTATATGGGAATGGGCATTATTGATTACCTAGGCCGATACAAGCATGGTGCCCACATTACTAGTGACGGGGGTGACATGAGGTCATTCTTGGGACAGGGTCATGCTTGGATAGGCGGCCATGACTGTTTTCACATGGCATCAGACACACCATTGGTCCCTGCGTGTATGTGTGATAATGAAAAGGGCAGAGTCCCAAGATCTTGATGTTTATACACAAAGGTCGTGTACCAACGAGTGGACCCTATGTTAGTGTCGCCTAGGGAAAGATAGTGATCGGGTGCTTCCCCTGAGTACTTGAGGTACTGCGGGACCGTGGATGACACGAAAGCTTCCCGGATCTTGTGGGTAAAGTGTGCAACCTCTGCAGAGTGTCAAACTATTCGAATAGCCGTGTCCACGGTCAAGGACAGTTGGGTGCTGCTGCTTAGATTATGTCCATATGTTTCTAAAAAACAACACGGTTTGGTGATATTGTTGATGTGATTCGTGAGGAAGTCACGAGGAGCTTGAGCATGAGTTGTTCATAAATCTTTCTCATGGTTGAAGCCTGTAACCTCCTAATACTTGTTGTATATGCATTCATGTCCTTGGTAAATGTTGATCATACTTGCATGAGAAAAACTAGCTTTCCGCAAAAATGTCAATTAAGGAGTAAAGCTTTGCATAATCATTTTGTTATCACTCTTGGGTTGCTTGTGAGTATATTCAAAGTACTCATTGGCTTGCCACTGGTTATTTTATTGGCCAGGCACGAAAGAAAGATATATTGAAGAATACCTTGGTGAGGAACATGCGAGCTAGGACGCTTCCCAGTTAGAATGCCTGTAGGGTTAAGGCAGATGGCATGGGTCCAAGTTATTGACGAAGATTTCCGCTGCAATGTTATACTCAAGACTTGACCATAATGGTCATAATTTATGTAAGACGGTATGTATGGATGTAAGACTCTTGTTATTCAGCTTCTGTGTGTTCAGTGAGCATTGATCTCTGTGATCACTGTACACATGCATTCAGTGATCACGACTTATGAGTCAGGGTCCCCACAGAGCTGGTATCAGAGCCATCCTGGCTGTAGGAAGCCTTAGTTAGCATGGTCATTAGATAGGGTAAAACTATTTTCAAAGCTATTACTGATTTTCAAAACTATCGATACTTCTCTTTCCTTCTTAGTTTTTTCAAAAACTAAGGTAAACTTTCCTTATTGATCTCTTCCCCTTCAAAACTTTTGGTCGCTAGAACCCTTATGCCCCTGACCACTGGATTCCTTGAAATCCTCGTGGATAGTCTAGAAGGAGGATGCCTTGTCAGACATTCACCCACGTCTTATGAACACAAGATTGGCGACACCGCAACAAGACAATACCAACAAAAGATACATCCTCGAGGAATGAGGACATGAAGACCCAGAAGGTGGTGACACTGCCCCAAGATGATGCGACCTTAGCCTATGATGATCTGGGCATAGGAAATGCAAGATCATGATATACATCGCTAGTAGAGAAACCATGTCCTTATCATTGTGGTGTCGGCAACCAACGGTGGATGAGAACCTCGCCATTTGGTCCACCTCACTATAGTGAGCAGGAAAAACGGTTCTCGTCATCCCCTGCTCTTGGTGACGATACTGGCAACAGTGTGTCCGACAGATTGGACCTGTACTATGCCTTGTTAGTGTCATCACATAAAGGATTACCTACCTGGTACACTTGACGCGGCAAAAGGGATCGTCATGATTAAGAAGACAAGAGGAGACCAAGTCAATGCTAGCTATGAGGAACCACCTTCACCCCATCACCTCATCAGGCGAGAAGTTGTTGAAGACTCTTTAGGCTCAACCTGGATCGTTTCATCGAACAACTATGGGAGACGTAGCAACACCTGATGAAAACCTAGAAGACTGCATGAGGCACGGAGCATAGCATGACTACTGAATCTGAGAACCCCTAGGGTAGGATGAGTCGTGTACCCCCTATGCGCAGTCGAGTCCGTATGATGGTTCAATAGAACGATGATTGTGTGTCGCTTGTTTTTATTTGTTTGTGTTTTGATATCAGTTGCCCTTTTTGCCCTAGGCAACGAGTACGTGACTATATCTCCTTCCTTATATTAATGCTTGTGTTTGGCCCTTTCGGCACTAGTTGTTTACACTTGCACTATAGGACCCCCTTTAGGCATCCCCCCTCTATGCTACTTTTCCCTCTCATCTCTCTCTCCTCAGCTGAAGACCGACAAGACAAGGTACACCAGGGATTCTACTTCGACAACCAACTAGCACTGAAGACTTTTGCTACAGCCTCCTCGACCAAGTGCAACCTCATAGAGTTATGTTTAACCCTCCAGACTAGAAACCCATCCCTAGACCCTTTGAGACTCCATATTGAGATACCCCAGCTCGAATCCTTAACCATGTGCTTAACCCACAGAATTGCAAGAGAACCCGTTAAGCCTCCGTAACCATGCACAACACTGGGTTCATTATGGAACTAGTAGACATAATGGACTAGCACACTACCATCCTAAGATAGCACTAGAACTGATGATTGCCATAGGGAAGACCAATTTGAGGATATAGGAATAGAGAACAAATGAGTTGATGAGTTTATATTAGTGAGCTTGAGGAATTATCTGAGACGCTTTGGAGGATTATGAGGTTTTCACGTTGGTAGGTGAACTTGGTGGGATCATGTTGATAGAGTAGCATAACTTTCATTACCCTGGGGGTAAATTGGATTTTGTAGGATGATTATGATCGTACGATGAAATTCTTGGAAGTAGAGGGATTTGTCTTAACCGGGGGATATTGATAAGAGATAATTGACATTACGATGTTAATTTGGGGGAAACCTGTAGAAATTATTGCTGGACATGAGATTTGGACTTAAGTAGGTGATCCTAGTGGAGTCTAGATGTTGAGTAAGTCTACATAGTTCGAAGTAAATTGGATTTAGACTGATGATCTCCATCATGATACCATGTTTCTCGGTGAACAATAAACTAGGAGATTGGATCAATTGTCGGAGTATATCTAGGGATCTATATAAGCCCGACCTTGGAGTTTACTTGACAATGAATAAATGGAAATTGGTGGACTTACTATAGTAGAGATAGCCCTTTCAAGTATTTGGGGATTATAGGACATTAGAAGATCAGGTGGAACACCATAGACATTGGATTTGTAGAATTAATGGATTGTGTAGTAATTGATGGAACTTAATGGGCTGTTCGGGTTGACTCATAGGAAGGAAACACGATCTTGGAGTGGCATACGACGTGTTTCCTTAGGATAGAGATGCACTATCTTGGACCTTGGAAGGATAGACTGAGCACTTGGATTGCCATGATTAATTGAAGCTTGGAAGCTTGTATATTCTGCCCATGGAGTTTTGCATAGATATGAGTTTGGGGATGGTTGACATGTATGATTCTATTAGACCTCCTCTCGGGAGTCAGGGGGACATGAGTAACAGGAGTGACGATTGGAGTTTATCTACACGAGATGATGCTTTCGGCGGTATGAAGTGATTTGTTTAGAGCAGTGGATAGAACTATTGGCATCTTAGAATCTGTGCTCAAGGATAGGATGATAAACATTCACTCGCACACTAGAATCCTTGAAACCCTTACGCCCTACCAAGCCACAACATGGTCGGATCCTAGCCTTGGGTCTTGACTCTAGGTTTGGAAGACCTTGGCCAATACTCAACCATGACCACCACCAATGCCTCAGTCTACCTTATGTACCCCATGAACGGAGACTTCAGGGAGAACTTGGATTGGTGACCTACTTGTCTACCGAAGACAGAAGGAAAACCGTTCAGCTGGTTAGGGAACATCTGATGACCGCCATGTCAAGGATAAAGAACTATACCAACCACCATCGCCAAGAAGTGAACTTCCTCGTCGAAGACCGTGCGTATCTGCAAACCACTCCTCTCGAAGGAACCGAGCATTTCCATGTCAAGAGGAATCTCACACCAAGATTTACCGTCCCCCTTTGAGATCACTACAAGACAAAGAGAAGACGGGCACTAGCTAGAATTACCACCTGAGTTACCCATTGTGCACAACATTTTCCACACGACACAACACCAGAAATGTTTCCAACTTCCTAACTAGCCCAATCACTGACAAGGACATCAATCACCAAGCCACCGACCGCCAGCCCAGGCTGACCTACCGCAGGAAACCCATTAGCAACCTGGATCAAGTGGAACGTTATATACAAAGCCACACCATCAAGTAGTTCAAGTTCAGTTGAGCACCACTCGGAAGGAGAAGCAGTATGAGGACGTGAAGACTACCCCAGATCCAAGTTTCCATACTCCTTTCCGCGCCTAGTTTGGGAATCTCGGGGACGAGATTCTTGCAAGGGGGTAGGTCTGTCGAACCCTAATTTTCATGGCACAACACTTAAGATGATAAATCATGATAAAATGTGGTTTGACAAAAACTTTTGTGTGTTTTGGACTTTGCCTTGATTGGATTTTGTTTGTTGTTTGCAAGTGCTCTAAACATCAAATAAATCCTCCAACTCTTATACTCTTTCTCCTTGATCCAAAACTTCTGCCCAATGATCATGCCATGTGTATAGTACAGTATAGATTTTTCTTACAAAAATAATTTGTCCAAAAAGGATTTTCTAAATTTAGTTTTTCCAAAAAACCCTGAATTGAGGTTTGCACTGCAAGTACTTGATTTGGGGTGTTAAAAATCTTTAAAAAATTATATTTGAATCCTATTAGATACAGGACTCCCAAAAACAACAAAAATATAATTTTCAAAGTTATTTTCCTATTTTATTGAAAGGCTTTTTCTTAGGGCCAGAAATGGTCTTTAATAGGTTAAAATTATTTTAATGTTTTAAAAATATTTGGGAAAAACCTAGGGAAACTCAGTGGACATATATTGTCCATATATAAGAGTTTCAACACATGGTCATGTTCAAAATATTGGTCAAATCCCTCAAAGACCCTTTCTGGATATATCAAGCTTCTGAAATATTTATAAAGAAAATATTCTCTAAAAAGTCCAAGAAAATTCTAGAATGTCACATATGACATGTTTGATGATCTTGACAAGTCTCATGTCATGGAGAATAGTATAACCCCATGAAATCCCCTCAAAACCATTTCTGTCCATTTTAAAGTTTGAGCAACTTTACATTGTCAAATATGTCCAAATGTTCTAAAACTAGGGGAACATGCTCAAATGATCTAAATATTCATCTAGACCAAGTGACACAAGTTAGAGAACAAGTTAACTTGATCAAAGTGCCCCAAAACCCTTCCTGTCCAGAACCCAAATTTGAACAACTCTACATTGGCAACTTTCTCCTTTTGATCTCAACTTTTGTGGACAAGTTCAGAATCTCAAATGAGATGACCAAGTGGTGCATCAAGGAGAACATATTTGCATGACTAAATCTTGGGAAGTCCATTTCTGTTGATTTCTAGGGTTTACAAAAGTTGCATTGGCAACTTTTCCCAAATGGACTCAATCTTGGAGGAACCACTTGTTTTCTCATGCCACTTGGCCCTGTAAAGCCTTATGACAAGAGGAGTTCATCTTCTTGCCCAAATCAACAACAAACGCCTTCTGCCATTTTTCTAAAAACACCAATTTGACCACTTCCACTAATCTCCATGAGTTCTTCTTTTTACCACAACCCCTCCTAGTCCCCCTCTACCTCCGGTGTGCTTCCATGCCCGAGAGGCAATGATGAAGGGGGCAGGGATCCACTTTTGTTCTCTGGGCAGCAGCATTTTCACTCTCTCTCCACCCCTCCTCTCCTCTACTGGCTCCCCAGGGCATCCCATGTCATTGCCACATTGTTTACTCCCCCCGGAGCTTCCAGACACAAGTGGCCGCGCCCATTCCGCAAAAGGCATGCCATGCCGGACAAAGATGCGCTCCGGAGCACGTCAGCATGCTCCCGACCGTTCACACATCGTCCCCCGAACACCTCGAGCCTCCCCCTTGTGCCAGTCGAGGTCCTCGACGTCCGCAACGTGACAGCCGTGAAGGCCCCCTCCTCTTTCCCTCTCTCTCTCACCTCCTGTGGCGCATGCCCAGAGCCGCCCGTCTCAGCCAATGCTCGCATGAGCCCGTGGCTCCACCAGGACCTCGCCCCGCTCCCTCTCTCTCTTCCTGGCACCCTACTCGACTCCTACGAACGCCGTAGACAACCCCTCTCGCTCCCTAATGTCCTCCCGAGCCGTTGTCGCAGCCACCCATGCGCCACGTCCACGGTGAGCCACGGGTCAGCTACTTAAGGCCACCCCCGAGCCCCCTCTCTACTCCTTTGGCTCTCTCTCCCTCTCGTGCACCCCCTGGACTAACCCACTCCCCTCCTCGCGCTATCCATCCGCCACCATGGGTGGAGCCTTGTCGTCGGCCTCCGCCTAAATTCGCACCCACCACTCCTCCTCCTCCCCTCTAGACTGCACTAGAGCACCTCCACCATCACCGCGAGCCCCTCCCGTGCTTCTCCCTCTCCTCCCCGTGGCTGTTCCCGCGAGTTCCATCACCACCGCCGGCCTCTCCCGCCGCGGCCGATAATGCGCTCATGTCTAGCCACCCCGGCGGTCGTGGCGCACCTCGGAGGATGTGGCACGCTCTCCTGAGCATGCCGGTACACCGGGCGTCGCTGGAGGTGGCCGGTACTGCCAGGGAGAATGCCGGCACCCGTTCGGCCTCGCCTCCCCTGCCTCTCCTCTGTTCGAGCGGGAGGTAGGAGACGGCCTGAACACCGGGCCCCGCTCGTCAGCGACCCGGTGGGCGGGCCCCGCCCGTTTAAGTGGAGACGGCTTCGGGGAAGACGCCTTCGACGTCGCCTTGTCGCCCGTGTGGCCGAGCCGATGGGCCGGCCCAGTTGCGCTTCACCGTTCAATCCCGCCGAGTGCGCACTACTGCCGCTGGAATTTGGCCCATTAGGTATTTCCATTTACTATTTTTTTTCTTTTTCATCAAGATTCAAACTTTTCCAGAGACCTCATTTCAAGACCAAATCCGATGATTCAAATTTGCAGTGACTCCATAAATCATGTTCTATTTAATGAGCCATAGTGAACATTTTTATTCTACCTAGTTGCCACTGGATCTAATAAGTAGGTCATTTATACGCCTAAATCAGCTTCCAAAATTCATAGAATATTCATTTGAACTCCAAATTCAGTGAAACCAATTTCTAAATATTTCTAAAATCATGCCTGATTTGATGGGTACATTTACTCATTTTTATAAAAAGGCATTCTGTGGATAAGTTGTAGATCCATTAAATCCATTGATTCCAACATATTGAAATGTTCAGAAATATCCACCAATCCAATCCCAATGAAACCACTTTGGTAATTTTTCATATAATCAGGGATGTCCAAGAAAAGTAAACTTCATATTTTTAGAGCACTTTTATTTTTGCCTTGTTGTGTTGCGGATGCATTCATGTCCTTGGTAAATGTTGATCATACTTGCATGAGAAAAACTAGCTTTCCGCAAAAATGCCAATTAAGCAGTAAAGATTTGCATAATCATTTTGTTATCACTCTTGGGTTGCTTGCGAGTACATTCAAAGTACTCATTGGCTTGCCACTGGTTATTTTATTGGACAGACACGAAAGAGAGATATATTGAAGAGTACCTTGGTGAGGAACATGCAAGCTAGGATGCTTCCCAGTCAGAATGCCTGTAGGGTTAAGGCAGATGGCATGGGTCCAAGTTATTGACGAAGATTTCCGCTGCAATGTTATACTCAAGACTTGACCATAATGGTCATAATTTATGTAAGACACTATGTATGGATTTAAGACTCTTGTTATTCAGCTTCTGTGTGTTCAGTGAGCATTGATCTCTGGGATCACTATACACGTGCATTCGGTGATCATGACTTATGAGTCGGGGTCCCCACACATACATAGCGTTGTCTATGTACATGTCCGTCTATCGGTCTGTCTGCCATGATGAACCGTGGCCGAGTAAGAAGCGGTAGCAGTTCAGGCAGTCCAGTCAAAACCGTGTGCATGTACGTACAGTCAGATGCCAAAATATACGGCCACGTACGTACATACGGGCGGGGTCTCGAACGCGTACTCGCGCATATGTACGGCCAGGGCTCGTGTACATGGAGAGGCAACGGATGATAGCAACGGCATCCTGTTCATCGAAAGCCAACCGGCTGGGTCGGAATGGATAAACTGCGTCGTGTTCATCGGGAGATAATGGAGTACGTCATGCTCATCGGGAGATAATGTAATATGTCGTGTTCATCGGGAGCCAACCGGCTTGGATAGAACATCCGAAACAAGGTCTGGCGTGCCGCAGAACGGAGGAAACAGGCCTTCTGTTCGACCACGTACAGTCAAAACGGGGTCCTGTTCATCGGGAAGGGTCTGGCGTACTGCAGAACGGAGGAAACGGACTTGTGTTGGAGTGCCTACTGTCGAAACGGGGTCCTGTTGATCGGGAGGATGTGGCATGCCGCAAAACGGAGGAAACAAACTTGTGTTGGAGCGCCTATGGTCAAAACAGGGTCTTGTTCATCCACCGTGTACTGCCTTGCTCCAGCCTCCATGGGATACTGTTCATCCACCGTCGACCTCCTCCAGCCTCCATGGGCTACTCTTCATACACGGATAATGTTCATCCATCCTCCACCGGCTGCTGTTCATAGAGCCTCCATGGGGTCCTTTTCATCCACCCCCAACCGGATGGGGTGCGGCGGCCTCCTCGGGGTCCTGTTCATCCACCGGCAACGGCCTACTACCACGGGGTCCTGTTCATCCAACCCCCACCAGAACTGTTCACCCAACCCCCAACAACACTCACTATTCATCAAGAGGCAGTAGGTTCGATCGGCTTCAGTTAGCAGCAGTAGCGATGGAATCCCTCGATCGGGTTCAGTTAACAGCCAGGGATCGATCGATCGCTGGGGTTCAGTAACACTTATCTAGTGCAATCGCTCGGCTTTAGTAAGCAAACGCCTCGCTCTGGTTCAGTTAGAGCCCAACGCCTCGCACCCACACGCGTACGAGTATGAGAGAAACGTGTAATCCCTCCGTGCATTGCTCGGCCCCGACCACCCACCATAACCGGAACTCACCAAAATTTTCCTTGCCCTCGCTTCTACCATGATTTTTCTGTCATGGACGGCCCAAAGAATGTCATGCAGGTGCGTCCCCGGCCCGCCCAGGACGAAAAGCCCATTTTCTATCATGAATTTTCGTCATAGAAGTAGGAGCCCATCACATCTATGATGATACGTGGTTTTGTCACAATTATCATCATTGAAGTGTCGTAAGCATGACAGAAAAAATTCATTCGGCCCAAAATGTCACGGATGTGTCTTTTTTGTAGTGAATATTCTTTCATGAATTGTTCAAGTGACCAATGTTCTGTTTGCTAACTTCAAATAAATTTTACCAAATATACTTCTTATATGTGAAGTCATTACTCCCCATTGGATAAGTATAAGAAACATATATAGTTTCAGATTTATGATATTCAATTCATTCAACCATTTACTCATAGGATATAAGTGAAGCACAAGAGTAAATGACAAACTACTCCAAATAGATATAAGTGAAGAACAATGAGTAGTCAAGTAGTTAAATAGCCATTTGAGGACTCTCTCTCATTCAAGATTTCAGATCCAATGATTTTGTTCAAACAACTAGTAAAATCAAAATACTCTCCGAACAAAACACATATCATGTCACGAATAAAAATATAGCTCCAAGTAAGGTATACCGATAGTTTTGAAGATGAAAGAGGGGATGCCTTCCGGGGCATCCCCAAGCTTAGGAGCTTGAGTCTTCCTTGAATATTACCTTGGGGTGCCTTGGGAATCCCCAAGCTTAGGGTTTTTCCACTCCTTATTCTCCTCATATCGACATCTCACTCAAAACATGAAAACTTCAATCACACAAAACTTAATGGAACTTCGTGAGATGGGTTAGTTTGACAAAGACAAATCATTCATTTTGGTACTGTCAAGATAAGATTCATAATTGTCCTCACACAATGCTTATATCATACCATTTCTATAATTTATATTGAGAAATATAAGCCATAGAAACTAGAAAGCAAGCAAACTATGCATTGAAAATAGAATCTGTCAGAAACAGAATAGTCTGTAATGATCTGAACAACAACCATTCTTCTCCTACTCCAAAAATCCTGAAAAATTAGGACAGTGCAGTAAATTTGTATATCAATCTTGCGTAAAACATTCAGATCAAAAGAACGCTTCTGTGATTTTTTTTAAATACTGGCAATGAGCGCAAAAGTTTCTATTTTTCAGCAAGATCAAATCAACTACCACCATAGATCATCCCAAAGGTCTTACTTGGCACTTTATTGAAACAAAAGCTATAAAATATGATTACTACAGTAGCATAATGCTACGTCTTGAGCTTGCGTTGGTTTTCCTTGAAGAGGAAAGGGTGATGCAGCAATAGTAGCGTAAGCATTTCCCTAAGTTTTTGAGAACCAAGGTATTAATCCAGTAGGAGGCTCCTCAAAAGTCCCACGCACCTACACAAACAAACAAAGAACTCGCAACCAACGCAATAAAGGGGTTGTCAATCCCTTCACGGCCACTTGCGAAAGTGAGATCTGATAGAGATAGTATGATAAGATAAATATATTTTTTGTATTTTATAATATAGATGCAAAAAGTAAAGATGCAAATAAAAGTAGATTGAAAGCTTATATGATAAAAGATAGACACGGGGGCCATAGGTTTCACTAGAGGCTTCTCTCAAGATAGCATAAGTATTACGGTGGGTGAACAAATTACTGTCGAGCAATTGATAGAAAATCAAATAATGATGAGATTATCTAGGCATGATCATGTATATAGGCATCACGTCCGTGACAAGTAGACCGACTCCTGCCTGCATCTACTACTATTACTCCACACATCGACCGACTCCGGCCTGTGTCTAGAGTATTAAGTTCATAAGAACAGAGTAACGCCTTAAGCAAGATAACATGATGAAGAGGGATAAACTCAATCAATATGATATAAACCCCATCTTTTTATCCTCGATGGCAACAATACAATACGTGCCTTGCAACCCTTTTTGTCACTGGGTAAGGACACCACAAGATTGAACCCAAAGCTAAGCACTTCTCCCATTGCAAGAAAGATCAATCTAGTAGGCCAAACCAAACTGATAATTCGAAGAGACTTGCAAAGACAACTCAATCATACATAAAAGAATTCAGAGGAGATTCAAATATTTCTCATAGATAAACTTGATCATAAACCCACAATTCATCGGATCTCGACAAACACACCACAAAAAAGAGTTTACATTGAATAGATCTCCACAAGAGAGGGGGAGAACATTGTATTGAGATCCAAAAAGAGAGAACAAGCCATCTAGCTAATAACTATGGACCCGAAGGTCGGTGGTAAACTACTCACAACTCATCGGAGGGGCTATGGTGTTGATGTATAAGCCCTCCATGGTCGATTCCCCCTCTGGTGGAGCGCCGGCGAAGGCTCCAAGATGGGATCTCGCGGATACAGAAGGTTAAGGTGGTGGAAATTGTGTTTCGTTGGCTCCCTGGATGTTTCCAGGGTACGTAGGCTTATATAGGAGGAAGAAGTACGTCGGTGGCCGCCCGAGGGGCCCACAAGATAGGGGGGCGCCCAGAGGGGGTGGGCGCGCCCTCCTGTCTCGTGGCCGCCTTGGCTGCTTCTTGACTTGCACTCCAAGTTCTCTGGATCACGTTCGTTTCAAAAATCACGCTCCCGAAGGTTTCATTCCGTTTGGACTCCGTTTGATATTCCTCTTCTTCGAAACACTGAAATAGGCAAAAAAAACAGCAATACGGGCTGGGCCTTTGGTTAGTAGGTTAGTCCCAAGAATGATATAAATGTATAAAATAAATCCCATAAACATCCAAAAGGGGTAATATAGTAGCATGGAACAATCAAAAATTATAGATACGTTGGAGACGTATCAAGCATCCCCAAGCTTAATTCCTGGTCATCCTCGAGTAGGTAAATGATACAAATAGAATTTTTGATGTGGAATGCTACCTAGCATAATTCTCAATGTAATTTTCTTTATTGTGGCATGAATGTTCAGATCCAAATGATTCAAGATAAAAGCTTATAAAACATAAAAATAATAATGCTTCGAAGCATACTAACAAATAATCATGTCCTATCAAAATAGCATAGCCAAAAAAGCTTATCCCTACAAAATCATATAGTTAGGCCATGCTTCATTTTCATTACACAAAATACTCCCATCATGCACAACCCCGATGACGAGCCGAGCAATTGTTTCATACTTTTTAACGCGCTTCAGCTTTTTTTCAACTCTTACAAAATACATGAGCGCAAGCCATGGACATAGCACTAAGGTGGTATAAGGTGGTGGTTGTGAGGACAAAAAGAGGGAGAAGATAGTCTCACATCAACTAGGTGTATCAACGGGCTATGGAGATGCCCATCAGTAGATATCAATGTGAGTGAGTAGGGATTGCCATGCAACGGATGCACTAGAGCTATAAATATATGAAAGCTCAACAAAAGAAACTAAGTGGGTGTGCATCCAACTCACTTCTCACGAAGACCTAGGGCATTTTGAGGAAGCCCATCATTGGAATATACAAGCCAAGTTCTATAATGAAAAATTCCCACTTAGTATATGAAAGTGACAACATAGGAGACTCTCTATCATGAAGATCATGGTGCTACTTTGAAGCACAAGTGTGGAAAAAGAGATAGTAGCATTGTCCCTTCTCTCTTTTTCTCTCATTTTATTTCTTTTTCTTTTTTTTTCTTTTTGGCCTTTTTTTTGTAAAGTCTGAAGTCTCATCCCGACTTGTGGGGGAATCATAGTCTTCATCATCCTTTTCTCACTGAGACAATGCTCTAATAATGAAGATCATCACACTTTTATTGATTTACAACTCAAGAATTACAACTCAAACCTAGAACAAGATATGACTCTATATGAATGCCTCCGGCAGTGTACCGGGATATGCAATGAATCAAGAGCGATATGTATGAAAATTATGAAGGTGGCCTTGCCACAAATACGATGTCAACTACACGATCATGCAAAGAGCAATATGACAATGATGGAACGTGTCATAATAAACGGAACGGTGGAAAGTTGCATGGCAATATATCTCGGAATGGCTATGGAAATGCCATAATAGGTAGGTATGGTGGCTATTTTGAGGAAGGTAAATATTGGGTTCATGATACCGGCGAAAGTTGCGCGACACAATAGAGGCTAGCAAAGTGGAAGGATGAGTGTGCGTATATCCATGGACTCACATTAGTCATAAAGAACTCATATACTTATTGCAAAAGTCTACTTAGCCCTCGAAGCAAAGTACTAATACGCATGCCCCAAGAGGGATAGATTGGTAGGAAAAGACCATCGCTCGTCCCCAACTGCCACTCATAAGGAAGACAATCAAAAGAGCACCTCATGCAACAAATTTGCCACACAACTTTTACCATACGTGCATGCTACGGGACTTTCCAACTTCAACAAAAGTATTTCTCAATTTCTTAATCACCCACTGGCATGACCCTAACATTGCTACCTTTATATCTCAAAACAATTATCAAGCATCAAATTGATCATAGCATCCAATTCACTTTCTATGATAGTTTTTATTATACCCAACTTGGATGCTCATCATTCTAGGACCAAATTTGTAACCAAAGCAAATACCATGCTGTTCTAAAAGACTCTTAAAATAATATAAGTGAAGCATGAGAGACTAGCAATTTCTTCAAAATTAAGCCACCGCCGTGCTCTAAAAGATATAAGTGAAGCACTAGAGCAAAAACTATCAAGCTCAAAAGATATAAGTGAAGCACATAGAGTATTCTAGCAAATTATAATCAAGTAGGCTTCTCCCAAAAGGTGTGTACAGCAAGGATGATTTTGGTAAACTAAAAAGCAAAGACTAATATAATACACGACGCTCCAAGCAAAACACATATCATGTGGCGAATAAAAATATAGCTCCAAGTAAAGTTACCAATGAACGAACACGAAAGAGGGGATGTCTTCCCGGGGCATCCCCAAGCTTAGGCTTTTGGCTATTCTTGAATATCTTGGGGTGCCTTGGGCATCCCCAAGCTTAGGCTTTTGCCACTCCTTATTCCATAGTCCATCAAATCTTTACCCAAAACTTGAAAACTTCACAAGACAAAACTCAAGAGGAAATCTTATAAGCTCAATTAGTGAAAGAAAACAAAACCACCACATAATGTACTGTAATGAACTCATTCTTTATTTATTTTTGTGTTAAACCTACTGTATTCCAAGTTCGCTATGGTTTATACCACTTAATACTAGCCATAGATGCATCAAAATAAGCAAACAACACACGAAAAACAGAATTTGTCAAAAACAGAACAGTCTGTAGCAATCTGCAACTAACGTAAACTTCTGGAACTCTACAAATCATACAAAAATAGGAAGTCCTGGAAAATTTGTCTATTGATCAGCATCAAAAAGAATCAACGCAAAATCACGTTTCTGTGATTTAAAAAAACTAATTTCGTTTGCGCAAAGTTTCTGTTTTTCAGCAGAATCAAATCAACTATCATCATAGGTTATCCTATAGGTTCTACTTGGCACAAACACTAATTAAAAGATAAAAACACATCTAAACAGAAGGTAGATGCAAAATTTATTACTAAACAGGAACAAAAACAAAAACACAAATAAAATTGGGTTGCCTCCCAACTAGCGCTATCGTTTAACGCCCCTAGCTAGGCATAAAAGAGAAGATAGATTTAAGTAGTGTCATCTTTGGCACTAAATTCATAAGTAGCCCGCATGATAGATTCATAAGGTAATTTGACTTTCTTTCTTGGAAAGTGCTCCATGCCTTTCCTTAATGGAAATTGGAATCTAATATTCCCTTCCTTCATATCAATAATCGCACCAATCGTTCTAAGGAAAGGTCTACCAAGAATAATAGGGCAAGAAAGATTGCAATTTATATCAAGAACGATAAAATCTATGGGCACCAAATTTCTATTTGCAACAATGAGAACATCATTTATCCTTCCTATTGGCTTTTTAATGGTGGAATCCGCAAGGTGCAAATTTAAAGAGCAATCATCAAGATCATGGAAACCTAGAATATCACATGAAGTTTTCGGAATCATGGAAACACTAGCACCAAAATCACACAAAGCAAAACACTCCTGATCTTTAATTCTAATCTTTATAGTAGGTTCCCACTCATCATTAAGTTTTCTAGGTATAGAGACTTCCAAATTAAGTTTTTCATCAAAACATTGCATCAAGGCATCAATGATATGTTTGGTAAAAGCTTTATTTTGACTATAAGCATGCGGAGAATTAACAACGGATTGCAACAAGGAAATACAACCTTCTAAAGAACAATTATCATAATCAAATTCCTTGAAATCCGAGATAGTGGGTTCAATACTATTTAAAGTCATGACCTCGCCAATCCCACTTATACCAAATTTAGCATCAAGATCTAAAAACTCCGAATTCTTGGGTCGCCTTCTAACTAAAGTTGACTCATCTCCAGTCCCATTATTATCAAGATTCATATTGCAAAACAAAGATCTAATAGGAGACGCATCAGTAACTTTAAGATCTTCATCATTATTTTCATCGAAACTAGAAGAACACGCCTTTACAAAGCAATCTTTATTAGCACGCAATCTAGCGGTTCTTTCCTTGCACTCGTCAATGGAAATTGTCATTGGTTTGAGAGACTCATTGATATCATGCTTAGGAGGAGAAGATCTAAGTTTAAGAGAATCAACATCAAGCGAAAGTCTATCGACGTCCTAGCCAAATCATCAACTTTGAGCAATTTTTCTTCTAGCAAAGCATTAAAATTCTTTTGAGAAATCATAAATTCTTTCACAATATTCTCAAAATCAGAGGGAATCTTATTAGATTACCATAAGAATTTTGTAGGAATTTAAATAATTATTAGAGGAATTACTAGGGAACGGTCTAGAATTAAAGTTTCCTCTATAAGCATTGTTTCCAAAACTATTCCTACCAACAAAATTCACATCCATAGATTCATTATTATTATCAATCAAAGTAGACAAAGGCATATCATTGGGATCAAGAGGAGTATTTCTAGTAGCAAACAATTTCATAAGTTCATCCATCTTTCCACTCAAAACACTGATTACTTCTATAGCATGCACTTCTTTACTAGAAGATCTTTCGGTGTGCCATTGAGAATAATTAGCCATAATATTATCAAGAAGTTTCGTAGCATCTCCTAACGTGATTTCCATAAACGTGCCTCCCGCGGCCGACTCTAAAAGGTTTCTAGAAGAAAAATTCAAACCGACATAAAATTTTTGTATGATCATCCATAAATTCAAACCATGAGTAGGGCAATCGCGAATCATCAATTTCATTCTTTCCCAAGATTGGGCAACATGCTCATGATGAAGTTGTTTAAAATTCATAATATCGTTCCTAAGAGTGATGATCTTAGCGGGAGGAAAATACTTAGAGATAAAAGCATCTTTGCACTTGTTCCAAGAATCAATACTATTTCTAGGCAAAGACGAAAACCAAATTTTAGCACGATCTCTAAGTGAAAACGGAAATAACTTCAATTTAACAATATCGTTATCCGTATCTTTCTTCTTTTGCATATCACACAAATCAACAAAGTTGTTTAGACGAGTAGCATCATCTTCACTAGGAAGGCCGGCGAATTGATCTTTCATAACAAGATTCAGCAAAGCAGTATTGATTTCACAAGACTCAACATCATTAAGAGGAGCAATCAGAGTACTAAGGAAATCATTATTATTGGTATTGGAGAAATCACACAATTTGGTATTATCTTGCGCCATGGCAACAAGTAATCCAACACACAAGCAAACAGAAAAAAGGCAAGCGGAAAAGAGGAGAAGATTGGGAAAGAGAGGGCAAATAAAACGACAAGGTGAAGTGGGGGAGAGGAAAACGAGAGGCAAATGGCAAATAATGTAAATGCGAGGGAGATGGGTTTGTGATGGGTACTTGGTATGTCTTGACTTGAGCGAAGACCTCCCCGGCAACGGTGCCATACATCGCACATTGGCGGGAGGTCGAATCTTGACTTGACTTGGTGGAAGCCTCCCCGGCAACGGCGCCAGAAATCCTTCTTGCTACGTCTTGAGCTTGTGTTGGTTTTCCTTGAAGAGGAAAGGGTGATGCAGCAATAGTGGCATAAGTATTTCCCTCAGTTTTTGAGAACCAAGGTATCAATCCAGTAGGAGGCTCCTCAAAAGTCCCACGCACCTACACAAACAAACAAAGAACTCGTAACCAACGCAATAAAGGTGTTGTCAATCCCTTCACGGCCACTTGCGAAAGTGAGATCTGATAGAGATAGTAGGCCAAACCAAACTGATAATTCAAAGAGACTAGCAAAGATAACTCAATCATACATAAAAGAATTCAGAGGAGATTAAAATATTTCGCATAGATAAACTTGATCATAAACCCACAATTCATAGGATCTCGACAAACACACCGCAAAAAAGAGTTTACATCTAATAGATCTCCACAAGAGAGGGGGAGAACATTGTATTGAGATCCAAAAAGAGAGAAGAAGCCATCTAGCTAATAACTATGGACCCGAAGGTCTGTGGTAAACTACTCACAATTCATCAGAGGGGCTAGGGTGTTGATGTAGAAGCCCTCCATGGTCGATTCCCCCTCCGGTGGAGCACCGGCGAAGGCTCCAAGATGGGATCTCGAGGATACAGAAGGTTACGGTGGTGGAAATTGTGTTTCGTTGGCACCCTGGATGTTTTCGGGGTAGGTAGGCTTATATAGGAGGAAGAAGTACGTCTATGGCCGCCCGAGGGGCCCACAAGATAGAGGGGCGCGCCCAGAGGGGGTGGGTGCGCCCTCCTGCCTCGTGGCCGCCTCGGCTGCTTCTTGACTTGCACTCCAAGTCCTCTGGATCAGGTTCGTTCCAAAAATCACGCTCCCGAAGGTTTCATTCTGTTTGGAATCCGTTAGATAATCCTTTTCTTCGAAATACTGAAATAGGCAAAAAAACAGGAATACGAGCTGGGCCTCCGGTTAGTAGGTTAGTACCAAAGATGATATAAATGTGTAAAATAAAGACCATAAACATCCAAAAGGGGTAATATAATAGCATGGAACAATAAAAAATTATAGATACATTGGAGACGTATCACATAATAAAGAGAACACACAAAAACGATAGGGTTAAATATTGGGTTGTCTCCCAACAAGCGCTTTTCATTAATTCCTTTTTAGCTAGGCATGGTATTTTAATGATACTCTTCCAAGCCCAATTTCGATGATAATTTTAGTCATACTCTAATATATATATATATATATATATATATATATATATATATATATATATGAAGTTCATAGAGAATTCTACAATTAATATAGATTGACCAATATCCAAGCTCAAAATATATAAGTCAAGCACACGAAGCATTCTATAAAGCCATACTCAAAAGATTTAAGTGAAACACAAAGAGCATTCTATAAAGACATACTCAAAAGATTTCAGTGAAGCGCATGAAGCATTTTATAAATTAATGAAGGACTATCTCATACAAGCATGGTGCATAAAGGAAAAGAAAAGAAAAATAAACACAAAAGACGCATATCATGTGAACAAAACAAAAACCGAGGTAATGACGATAATTGTTGAAGAAGATAGATGGGATGCGAACCAGGGCATCCCCAAGCTTAGATGCTTGAGTATCCCTGAAATATTTACTTGGGGTGCCTTGGGCATCCCCAAGATTGAACTCTTTCCTCCCCTTATTCTTCTCATATCGATAACTCCTCGATCTTTGAATACTTCATCCACACAAAACTTAACAAAAAACCTTGTGAGATCCGTTGGTATAATAAAACAAATCACTACTTTTAGGTACTGTTGTAAACTCATTCCAATTTCATTTTAGCATTATATCTACTGTATTCCAACTTCACCATGGTTCATACCCCCCGATACAACCCATAGATTCATCAAAATAAGCGAACAACACATAGAAAACAGAATCTGTCAAAAACAGGACAGTCTGTAGCAATTTGGAAATTTTGTACACCTTTGTAACTCCAAAAATTCTGAAAAATTGGGACAAAATAAAAATTTGTATAGAAGTAATGTGTAAAAGTTTCAGAAACTTTTGACGTTCCAGTAAAAAATGTAAATTCATGCACTACAACCAAAGTTTCTGTTTTTGCACCGCACAAAGCAAACAAGCAATCTAATCATCCTAAAGCCAAATCTTGGCACATTATTTTTATAATACAATGGATATATACAAGGGGATAATTATTTCTGAGAAGCTTCCATGAACAATTCTACATTGTTTCCATGAGCATGAACACAAGTGTTGAAGGTCGACCCTCACTTCTCCAATGCATAACCTTCCAATCACTTCTCTTTTTGAAAAAGTTTGTAGGCATAAGAGGCAAGTAGAATTTTTGTATTTTGCATTCCTTTAATTTTTTTGTCTCACCCACAACTAAAGAAAATAAAAAAAAGTGAAAACAAAATCTACTTAGTGAAGAAAGCAAACAAGCACACACGAGAATATCAACCCCACGCTATTGCTCCCCGGCAACGGCGCCAGAAAAGAGCTTGATAATCCCCAAGTGCAAGGAATCATCGTAGCAATTTCCATAAGTATGGAGTGTCGAGCCCACAAGGAGCTAAAGGTAAGATCAACATTCTCTCAAGTCCTATCTGCCATTGATACGACTCTAGATACACCGAACGTTTGCTTCCATCTAGAAGCGAGAAATAAAACTACGTTCTGGGTACGAAGAGGATAGCCTTGCATGATATCGGAGAAGTAAAATATAAAAATAGGTGTTGTTAACATAAAGTTAGAATATATTACTATATATTATAAATAGCGAGTGTGGAATAATGATGGATTGGTGTGCGGAATTATCCTAGGCAATAGTTAACAAGATCGGTAATCATTATTGCAATTTTATATGAGGGAGAGGCATAAGCTAACATACTTTCTCTACTTGGATCAAATGCACTTATGATTGGAACTCTAGCAAGCATCTACAACTACTAAAGATCATTAAGGTAAAACGCAACCATAGCATTAAAGTATCAAGTCCCCATACGCAACAACCCCCTTACTCGGGTTTAAGCATCTGTCACTCTAGCAACCCACTATAAGCAAATCATGAATGTATTGCAACACCCTACAGCAGGAATCCTCACGTGTGCGCGGCACGGAAGGCAACATAGGACATCACCAAAATAAAACATACAACTCAAACCAATCTAGATCATCAATCAACCCAAAAGACAAAAGAAACTACTCAAAAAATCATAAGATGGCAACACAACATTGGATCATAATATGTGGCATAAAGCACCATGTTCAAGTAGGGGATTACAGCGGGGTGTGGGAGAGTGGACCGCTTAAAAGAGATGAGGAAGGTGATGAAGATGGTGATGTTAATGAATACGATCACCAGGGTGATGGTTCCCCGGGCGGCACTTCGGCGCCACCGAGAGAGAGGGGAGAGGGTATCCCCCTTGTGCTTCCTCCTCCATGGTCTTCCCCTAGATGGGGAGATGCTCTCCCTCTGGTCCTTGCCCCCCATGTTGATGATGGCCCCCTCCGACAAGGTGCCGTAGAGGGCCTAGATTGATTTTCCGTGGCTACAAAGGCTTGCTGCGGCGGAATTTCCGATCCAGGGTTCTTTTCGGAGGTTTGGGTATTTATAAGAATTTTTGGCGTCGGTCTCACGTCAAGGGGGTGCCCGAGGTGCCCACAAGCACGGAGCACCCTCCGGGGGGTTAGGGCACGCCTAGAGGGCTTGTGGACTCCTCGTCCACTTCCTAGCCTAGCTCTTGTTCTTCGGGGGTCTCTTTTGGTCCATAAAAAATCACCATAAATTTTCAACCCATTCCGAGAGCTTTTGTTTTTGCACAAAAAACGACACCACGGTAGTTCTGCTAAAAATAGCGCCAATCCGGGTTAGTTCTAATCAATTCATACTAAAACCATATAAAATTGTTGTAAACATGGCATGAATACTTCATAAAGTATAGATACGTTGGAGTCGTATCAGACACCACGAGAAGTTTCATGAATTTCAACTTGTTTTGGATTTACTGGATTTTAAAATCACTATTCTCGACGTTTGAAAATTCTTGCATGGGGACTAAACATGCACCTGGGGACACGTACACATATGATTTAACAATCCATTTTGGTGCACTATCACGGGTCCCATGTATTTCGAATTTAGTTTTTGCACATTAAATCCCTAAGAAATCAATCAATGTATAAACACGGATGAATGATCTCTCTTTTTTATTTTTAACACTACACTCCTTTGGTCGCATGTTCGTTGCAGAAAAAGTTTGGCATGGATCTTTGGGCCACATGCACGCGGTGGTCCTAGGACACTCACTCGCGTGTGACGCTCTCTGTGGGTGCGAGAGGTCGTCGTCCATCACTATGACCTACAACGAGAAAGGTTAATTTGACCAACAAAGATGGTCATTTTTTTGGTTTGTGTTACGTACGGTAGGAGTATATATAGAGTACACGTCAAATAGGGTGGGGCAACATATACTACGCGTCATAGGACAGTCACTCGCGTGCGATGCTTCCATCCATAGGCCCGCGTGGTCATTCTCGGTGTCAAAACCGGCGGATCTCGGGTAGGGGTTCCCGAACTGTGCGTCTAAGGCTAATGGTAACAGGAGGCAGGGGACACGATGTTTTACCTAGGTTCAGGCCCTCTCGATGGAGGTAATACCCTACTTCCTGCTTGATTGATCTTGATGATATGAGTATTACAAGAGTTGATCTACCACGACATCATAGATGCTAAACCCTAGAAGCTAGCCTATGATTATGATTGTTGTTGTCCTACGGACTAAAACCCTCCGGTTTATATAGACACCGGAGGGGGCTAGGGTTACACAGAGTCGGTTACAGAGAAGGAAATCTACATATCTGAATATCCAAGCTTGCCTTCCACGCAAAGGAGAGTCCCATCCGGACACGGGACGAAGTCTTCAATCTTGTATCTTCATAGTCCAACAGTCCAGCCAAAGTATATAGTCCGGCTGTACGAGGACCCCTTAATCCAGGACTCCCTCAGTAGCCCCTGAACCAGGCTTCAATGACGATGAGTCCGGCATGCAGATTGTCTTCGGCATTACAAGGCGGGTTCCTTCTCCGAATACTCCATAGAAGATTTAGGACACAAGGATCATGTCCAGCTCTGCAAAACAAATTACACATACCACTGTAGAGATATAATTTTCCACAAATCTAAATTGCCGACAGCTTTTTACGACATCACGCCATGGTCCGGTCTTTATTCGAACCATTTTAATAACCAGCCACTACACGCGCAGTGAGGCGATTTTATTGGCACGTCTTGTCGAAGCAGAGATCGTGTCCCCCTTATCACGGGATTCTGTAACCCAACCGTGTTTGTTTAATATGACTCCTCGATTTTAGGCAAGTCCCAAATGGTCACGCAGGGGACGCTTGATATTCGTCCTCTTTATAAAGGGGCCTAGGCCTGTCCTTTTCTTCCCACACTTGATCCTTCCCCTCCCGTACCTCGAGTTCCAACACCCAAGGTTCAAGCTAAAGCACTTCGGTCCTTCGACCATGTCCGGATCCGATCAAGGCCGGTGGATGGATTCCTCCATCACAGAGGAAGACATCTGGAAGCTTAGGGAGGCCAGGTATCTCACCGCCGAGATCCCACACAGGCTGCCTGCTCAAGGGCAGGTCATGCCCACTCCCGAACCCAACAAGAGTGTCGTATTTATTTCCCACTTCCTCCGAGGGTTAGGTTTTAGTCTTGATCCCTTCGTGAGGGGCCTTATGTTGTATTACGGGCTAGATTTCCATGATCTAGCTCCGAATTCCATCCTTCAAATCTCATCGTTTATCATCGTGTGTGAAGCCTTTCTCCGCATTACCCCCACTTGGGCCTGTGGCTCAAGACCTTCAATGTGAGGTTGAGGGTGATCGATGGGCGTCACGCGGAGTGTGGAGGTGCTATAATAAGCAAAGGCGCCGATGCCCCATGGCCAAAGGTTTCTTTCGTGGAGACTTCTGGGTTATGGCTCAGGGTGTGCAAAACCGAACCGAAAACCAAAAACCAAACAAAAAAAAACAAAACCGAACCGAAATTCGGTTTTTTTAGTTTTTGGTTTTAGTTTCAGTTTTTGATTTTCAAAACCATATGCCCTTCAGTTTTTTCCGTTAGAAACCGATGGTTTTTGGTTAAACCGAATTAAACCGAAAGTACCTCCACTGTATGAAGGAATTTAGTTGAAACTGCAACCACTCCTCTATTTATAGCCTTCTGCCCACCACGATGCTGCTCCATACGCGAGGTGGGACTAAACGCTGGAGTTTGAGCCAACCACCTGGGCACCCGGCTTACGCTATGCTTGCTTGGGCCTCAAATTATCCAGCCCATATGACCACTCTTGCCGAGCGACCCCCAGGCAGTCGATCGCTTGCGTGAGAAAAATGCCAGCCTGCCGCTTTTGTCATGATTAGGATTGGCTCTTCCTTTTTTTGCTTGCTCCATCTCGTAATAAAATGAATATAATTGACTCGTTCCTTTTACTTGCTCCCTCACGTAATAAAAAACCTTCCTAATCTCAGATCTTCTACCATTTAATACCTAGGACCAGTCCATATGTGCCATCTAATAATGATCTAATCTATGTAGACACTTCTCACAAGAAAAATCTTACCTACATAGACAGACCGAATCATGTGACCAAAATATATTTGTCGTTCATTCAAAAATTCGCGTCAACTTTGGTTATTTTGGTTATTACCGAAACCGAACCGAAGTTAAATGGTTATTACCGAACCCGAACCGTATCTATGTATAAAACCATATAAACCAAAGTATAAAAACTGTATAAACCAAAAACCGTATAAACCGAACCGAATCAAACTGAAAAAACCAAATGCACACCCTGAGTTATGGCAGCGGGAGTGGTTTTACATCACCGCTCCCCGAGGTACAAAGTCGGTGGCTGCTCCAGCATTCCGAACGGGCCCTCCACCTCAACTGGCGTCGTGGCTCAACAAGGGGCTGGAATGGGGGCCGGTTAACGATGTGCTGACATTGCAAAGCCGCATCCGAGACCTTCAATTCTTCGGCATGACGCTCAAAGAGATCTATGAGTCATTCTTCGGAGCACGAATAAAGTGTCTGGACACCACCGAGGACGCGGGTCTTAATTGTAACCGTCCGGATACCCAGGTAAGTACTTCTGTTACTGAACACACCATCCTTTATGTTTATTATAACATCATTCTAAAAAATTGCTCTCTGCCAGGACTGGCTGAAGAAGGCGGAGAGGATTAGGTGTCCGGCCCCTCTTCCCGAAGGCTCGCCGAATCCTTTGTTGACAAGGATGCTTGACCTTGCGCCGTATCAGGTGCCATTAGGAGAAGATGAGGGGAGGAATAGAGAAGCCACAGATGGGCCTCATTTTTTGACACATCCAGATTGGAGGAGTAGGTGCCTCCACGAAGGAGAATAATCGGGGAGGGGAATCTAAAATCCCTTCTCCTCAAGGTAAGAAAAGGGTTGCCTCTGAAGATTTGGAAACAGAGGTTTCCAAATGAGGGAAGAAACCCTCACTAGAGGACCCTGCCCCAGAGGGTGTCCTTACTGCGTAGCGCCCGCAAGGGGGCCAGCCCTCCACCGAGCCGTAAGTGAAAGAGTACTTTGGTAAACATATCCCGTTTTGTCTCTGAGGATAATGACCGAAACATATTTGTTGCAGTCCGACTCGCATCCCTTCCCCACAGAGTTCGTCCTCGGGGGATCTTCCTTCGGAGATGATGGAGAGCGAGACGCCTCCCCCTGCCTCCCCGTCACATGGGGCGGACGACCCCGAGGTGTCGTCACGGAGGATTTCTCCTGATTCACCAAGGCCAGGAGTTGACACTTCGGCTGCCCGGAGTCTGGAATATCCGGCTCCCAAAGAGAGCTTCAGGAGGAGTCCGGGATTGTTCGGCACACAGCCGAACACACTTATGAGCCTTCTGGAGTGAGCGGCCATCTCAGAGACACATCGTGCCTTAATGGGTACGGTGGTTGAGAGGATTTCATCCACGAAAAGCGGTTTGAATGAAGCTTTTACGAGTCTACTGAGAGGCTTTGAGGTACGCAAAAAGATGTATTTTTGATGGTTCCGCACATGCTAAGTGTGCTCTATATAGATAGTAGCCCCTAAGACTCTGGTTGCCATCAATGTGGCGAATAGAGGATCGTAATCTCCGGTAATAAGCGTGATGCTTTATGTGCAGGTGGCTGAGGGTTCGACGGCCGACCGATCTGCTGATTTTTCCGAACTAAAGCGGCAGCTGGACGTGGCCGATGCCGATATCGTCCTTGTTTATAAGCGGCTTGACGAGGCCCAGGGTATGTATATTTGGTTTGTCAGCAAATGTTTAAGAGGATCATGATGCTAGTATCTATAATATGTTGTGACTGCAGATGGAACTGCTGCCGCGAAGACCCTTCGGGCAGAGCTTTCCCGAGCCAAGGAGCAAGCCCGGATAAGTGATGCGACTGCTCTGAAGGCATTCAAGGAGTTAAGAGCCGAACAGGCGGCTCATCGCCGGAGCAAAGAAAAGATAGCCCAGATGGCTACCGCGTTGGAAGATGCCACCAACCGCCGTGATCTCCTTGAAAAGGAAAATCAAGCAAAAGCGGCTGACCTAAAGAAGGCCTTGGAGGCAGCCAAGGAAACCCGCTCTAAAATGAGGGGGATGAGGGAGGAGCTTTGTGAAGCCAGAGATATCGTGGCTGGGAAGCCCTATCTGTTGCGGATGAAATTCAGAGATCCGAAGTATGCCCCTCTGGATCAGTTGTGGAGTGCGGCGGACTCATATGCGGACCTGGGAAAGAGTGTTGCTGATGCGGCCGAGTTTTACAAAGATCGGAAATACCATAAGGCTGAGAGGTTATTCTGGTCGCAGTTCAGTGCCCCAACGTGTCCGCTGCCATTGAATGAAAAGATGGCCGCATGGGCCGAACTCCACAGGTTGTCCGGGCTTTCTATGAGGTCTGTCGTGGATCATCTTTGGCCATAAGAACCAAGGCCAGACAACTATTTTGGATTGGTGCAACAATTCCTTGGTGTTGTGTCGCATATCGATGCTGTGAAGAGGTTGGCGTGCATAGAGGGTGCGCGGATGGCTCTTGCCTGTGTTAAAACATACTGGGCTAGGATGGAAGCCACCGCTATTGCAACCTGGAGTGCGGCGGACGGCCAGGACCTGGCTGAGCACTATTTCAAAGAAGTCTTAGAAAGCGCCTGTTTAATAGAGGCTCAGTGCTCGAAGAGTGCCATGTTCGAATGACATGTATCATGATTTTAAAGATAATGCTATTTTGATTATAAAGGCTATTTTTGTACTTTTGCCCGAAAGTATTATAATGCCTCCTGTGCGGCCGTTTATGTATGTATATAACCTGAAAGTTTGCAGTCATCGGCTTCAGCCCCCACGCATATAATGCGGGGGTGTTCAAAAAAACATGTAGTCACACTTGATCCAACATCTTGGTCCGTTAAGGAGGTGATAGCGCGGCGAACCAGGCAATCAGACTATATAGCTTTAACACTTTCACTTAGCTATAGGAGTTTGACGGTGGGGCTACTACATAGCCCCTGGTACTTTCGCGTTCAGCCGGATATGGTGCATGTATGTACGTGACCGGGAAACTGGTCCTTCGTTAATGCGGAGGAATCACAAAGATTCCGCTTGGTCATCAAGTGGTTGGTTGACCGGTCTCGCGCTGAATCATGACAGTTAGTTTTTGGCTTTCTCTACTGAGGTGATCGTCCAGATGAACCGGAGCACAATCGCAGTAGTTCTCCCGGTGTTGCCTTAGCCAGTAGAACGGAACGTAAGGTAGCAAAACACGGGAGCCGGGCAAACCCAACATTTGACCAAAGACATGATTCGGAGCTGATGCATATAAGGCCAAACTCGCGACGTCGAACACTCCCTAAGGTATTCGGACTTTATAATGTGTACTGGGCTGAATAACGCCCTTGACAATAAGCCCTGAGTTTCCAGGTATGGGCAGTAGTCTCGTGTGACAAAAATGCCGAAAACGCCAGTATCCCTTCCGGTTGTATAAAGTTTCCGGAGGGGAAGAAGCAACAAAAGCCATTAAAAAGGTTTACATAGGGCCTTAATCTAAAAGTAAACCTTTGAGCAGGGCCCTGCTGCACGTCTGCGCCTTTATCTCCATTGTGTCGTATCCTGGAAGGGTGTAGCACGATGATCATCTATAAAAGAAAAGGAAAAAACCCAGTTGAAAGACTTCGTGCGAGGTGTTAATCTGAATGAACCATGAAAATGCAATATGCTATTGTATTGATAGGGTCGAGCCGAACTGTGGGATCTTTTTGCGAGCAGCCCCTAGCATGTTTTATGGGGAAATCCCAACCGGGCTGTTACATTGGGTGGGGCGCCGAACTCGTCTAACCGTGTACATGGTCTTGACGACTGGCCACTAGTCCTGGTTGGAGGGACCGCTCAGTGTTCGGCTGCTAGAGCCGCCACGTATTCTTCCGCGCGTAAGGAACGCTCTATATTTCCGCTAACTGTGATGACGCCGCGTGGACTGGGCATCTTAAGTTTGAGGTAGGCGTAATGCGGTACTGCATTAAAACGAGCAAAGGTCGTTCATCCGAGTAGTGCGTGATAGCCACTTCAGAATGGAGCGATGTCGAATGTTAATTCCTCGCTTTGGAAGTTGTCGGGAGAACCAAATACAACCTCTAGTACTAGAGAGCCCGTATAGTGGGCCTCGGCGCTTGGTTTCACTCCTTTAAAGGTAGTGTTACTTAGGCTGATCCTTGAAGGGTCTATCCCCATTTTGCGGACAGTGTCCTGATATATTAGGTTTAGACTGCTGCCACCGTCCATAAGGACTCGCGTGAGATGGTATCCGTCAATTATTGGGTCGAGCACCAAGGCAGCTGATCCTCCGTACCGGATACTAGTCGGATGGTCCCTGCGGTCAAAGGTGATCGGGCAGGCCAACCAGAGATTAAATTTGTGGCCACGGGCTCAACAGCGTATACGTCTCGGAGTGCGTGCTTGCGCGTTCTCTTTGGATTGTGAGTTGCGTAAATCATATTCACTATTTTGACTTCTGGTGGGAATTTTTTCTGTCCTCCAGTGTTCGGCTGATGAGGCTCATCCTCATCTTCACTTGGCGTCTCCCTCCCCTTTTGTTCGGCATTTAGCTTGCCGGCCTATTTGAAAACCCAACACTCTCTGTGGGTATGATTTGCAGGTTATTTTGGGGTGCCGTGAATCTGACATAATTTGTCTAGAATCTTGTTTAGGCTGGATGGTCCATCTCTACGGCTTTTAAATGGCTTCTTCCGTTGACCGGGTCGAGAGCCCCTGAATCCGGTGTTGACCCTCGTCTTCTCTGGGCTGTCATTATTGTTTTGCCGCTTGTTTTTGTTGCGTCGCGGCTTCCCATTGCCATCCCTGACTTCAGATGTAGTTGGGTCGCTGGTGCCACTACGGGCCAGCCAGCTGTCCTCGCCCGCGCAGAAGTGGGTCATAAGGCTTGTTAAGGCTGCCATTGTCCTCGGCTTTTCTTGGCCGAGGTGTCTGGCAAGCCATTCGTCCCGGATACTATGTTTGAAGGCCGCTAAGGCTTCGGCGTCCAGGCAATCAACTATTTGATTCCTCTTAGTAAGAAATCTGTTCCAGAGCTTTCGGGCTGACTCTCCGGGCTGTTGAATTATGTGACTTAGGTCGTCTGCGTTCGGAGGTCGGACATAGGTCCCTTGAAAATTGGCCCTGAAAGCATCCTCAAGTTCTTCCCAACTTCGGATTGAGTTTTTGGGAAGGCTTTTCAACCAGTGCTGAGCTGGTCCCTTTAATTTGAGGGGTAGATATTTAATGGCGTGGAGATCATCTCCGCGAGCCATATGGATGTGAAGGATAAAGTCCTCGATCCAGACCCCAGTGTCTGTAGTTCCGTCGTATGCCTCTATATTCACGGGTTTAAATCCTTCCGAAAATTCATGATCCAGCACCTCATCGGTGAAGCACAGGGGGTGTGCGGCACCCCTGTATTTGGTCGTGTCGTGGCATGCTCTCGACGATTGTTGTGTTCGGTTCTAATTCCTAGCTGGTGTTCGATTAATGTGATCACTTTGGTAGCTTTGACCCTGTGCCGGAGCGCGCTTCCTAGATCCGTTGATGGATCTGGCCATACCGGACTTTCTGTCCAGGAGTTCACGTAAATCGTGTGCTGACTTGTGTGCGGCATCATTAGCCGTCTTGTCACGGCCACGGGACGGACGGTCCGGCTGATCGGTCGTTTTCGACCGAATGGGCTCTACGGCCTCGTCGTCGAATTCGGGCAGCAGCTTGCGCCTTGGATAGATCTTTGTGTGACAATCATCGCCGTATTTTTCGTCTGTGTCGAGCACGTTGTTCCACCTGCAGTTGAGCGTATCCTGTGCGGCCTCAAGCCTTTGCTTCTGCTTCTTTAGGCTCCTCGCAGTGGCGATAAACCTTCTATGGAGGTTCTCATGTTCCAAGAGTTTTTCTGGGATGATGAGTGCATCATCGTCCGGGCTGTTCTCTTTTCCGGAGACAGGTTGGTGAATTTTACCCTCGGGATAGGCGTCATCTGACACCGGCTGCGGACTATGCTCATCGTCCCCTGGCTCATCTTGCTCCATTGCTGGGTCCATGGGGTCGTCGTTTCCTTTGGAGTCAACCGGGGTATTTATATTTCTTGCGCTGTTGTCGCTGTTTTTACTGTGGCGGGATTTAGAGCGGCGTCTACGGTGCCGCTTTGGTCACCATCGCCTTCTTTGTTGTGTCCACCATGTATATATCGTATGATGAGGTGGCAGTCCAGCGCCCAGTGGGCATTGGTTCCTGTTCTTCTCCTGCGTCGTTGTAAATACCGTCGACGTCTTCGCAATCGAAATCGAGCGTGCCAGTTAAGTCATCAACAGTGGCTATGAAGTGGGTGGTGGGTGGGGAACGGATTTCTTCGTCGTCCGCTTCCCACTCGAGCCGAACATAGTTCGGCCAGGAATCTCTTGACAAGGAAAGAGACTTTAATGAGTTCAGAACATCACCCAAGGGCGAGTGCTGAAAAATATCAGCGGTAGTGAACTCCACGACTGGTGCCCAATCCGATTCGATAAGCACGGACACACGCGGTTCGGATCCTGCAGCCAAAGACGAGTCCGGGGGTCCGATGACACCACCCTCACGGGAGGTGGGTTCAGTGTTCGGCTCCGACACCGATGATTACGTGACCTCCGTGACGGGGTCCATCCACTCGCCCTCGGAAGGCACGATCTTCTCCGGATTGATTCCCGGTGCCACCGCAGGCGCGATCTCCCGAATATTGTCCAACGGCAGATTAAAGTCATGCCCATCGTGACCGTTCGACGCACCCGGCATGGCCTCGAATCCGTCAAAGATCAAGTCTCCGCGGATGTCGACGGTATAGTTTAAGCTCCCAAACCTGATCTGATGGCCAGGGGCGTAGCTATCGATCTGCTCCAGATGGCCAAGCGAGTTGGCCCGTAGTACGAAGCTGCTGAATACGAAGATCTGTCCAGTAAGGAAAACCTCCCCCTGGACCGCATCGTTGAAGATGATCGGAGGAGCCATCAAGCCTTACAGCGACAGCACAGTGGAACTCTCAATGAAAGCACCAATGTCGGTGTCAAAACCAGCGGATCTCGGGTAGGGGGGTCCCGAACTGTGCGTCTAAGGCTAATGATAACAGGATGCAGGGGACACGATGTTTTACCCAGGTTCGGGCCCTCTCGATGGAAGTAATACCCTACTTCCTGCTTGATTGATCTTGATGATATGAGTATTACAAGAGTTGATCTACCATGAGATCGTAGAGGCTAAACCCTAGAAGCTAGCCTATGATTATGATTGTTGTTGTCCTACAGACTAAAACACTCCGGTTTACATAGACACTGGAGGGGGCTAGGGTTACACAGAGTCGGTTACAGAGAAGGAAATCTACATATCCGAATATCCGAGCTTGCCTTCCACGCAAAGGAGAGTCCCATCCGGACACGGGACGAAGTCTTCAATCTTGTATCTTCATAGTCCAACAGTCTGGCAAAAGTATATAGTCCGGCTGTCCGAGGACACCTTAATCCAGGACTCCCTCAGTCGTCCTCCATCACTTTGACCCAACGAGACAGGTTAATTTGAACAACAAGGAGGTCTCTTGGTTTGTGTTACGGTATGAGTATATAGTTGATATGTCCAACGTATCTATAATTTTTTATTGTTCCATGCTGTTATATTATCATTCTTGTATGTTTTACAATCATTTTATAGTCATTTTATATCATTTTTGGTACTAACCTATTACATAGTGCCCAGTGCCAGTTGCTGTTTTTTGCTTGTTTTTTACATCGCAGGAAATCAATACCAAACGTCAAGATGGCAATATTCCCCGTGGGGATGGGTACCCATGGGGATTTCCCTGTCATGCAGCGAGGATGGGGGACAAATTAGCCCCATGGGTATTGTTTGGTTGGTACCTGTTAGTCTCGCGGGGCGAGGATGGGTATAAAATTGCCCCATGGGGACTCCATGGATACCCGAAAACTATGCCATTCGTACTACAAATGCAGAATATATAGATTAATACCAAGATATTACACAAAATTATTTTTCTCCGCCTCTCCCAACAAGCATGTATTCTCCTATCTCACCTATCCCAGTCAGCTTTGAAATCCCCATTGATACCCAACAGGTACCGGGTACCCAATATTAATGGGGACGGGGGCTGTTTTGTCCTCGCGAAGCTTCATGGGGATCGCCGGAATGGGAATTGGCAGGGATCGGGGCGGTGATGGTGGAATCATCCCCGGTCATCCCCGTCCCCGTCGCCACCTTGAACCAAACAGAGTCCAAACACAGTGAAACTTTTTGTTGAGTTTTTCTGGACCAGAAGACACCGTATGGGCTAAGAAAGTACCTGAGGGGTGCTTCGAGGGGAGTACAACCCTACAGGGCGCGCCCAGGTGGGTTGTGCCCACCTTCGTGGCCTCCCGCACCGCCTCTTTGCTCTATAAATACCCTAATATTCCAGAAACCCTAGGGGAGTCAACGAAAATCAATTTCAGCCGCCGCAAGTTCCAGAAACACCAGATCCAACCTAGGCACCATCACGGAGGGGTTCATCATGTCCATTGGTGCCTCTCCGATGATGCGTGAGTAGTTCTTTATAGACCTACGGGTCCGTAGTTAGTAGCTAGATGGCTTCCTCTCTCTCTCTCTCTTGATTCTCAATACAATGGTCTCTTGGAGATCCATATGATGTCAGTCTTTTTGCGGTGTGTGTGTTGGGATCCGATGAACTTTGAGTTTATGATCAGATCTATGTTTTTATCCATGAAAGTTATTTGAGTCTTATCTTGATCTCATATATGTATGATTGATTATAGCCTCGTATTTCTTCTCCGATATTTGGGTTTTGTTTAGCCAACTTGATCTATTTATCTTGTAATGGGAAGAGGTGCTTTGTGATGGGTTCGATCTTACGGTGCTTGATCCCAGTGACCGAAGGGGAAACGACACGTATGTATCATTGCTATTAAGGATAATAAGATGGGGTCTATTTCTACATAAATAGATCTTGTCTACATCATGTCATCATTCTTATTGCATTACTCCATTTTTCATGAACTTAATACACTAGATGCATGCTGGATAGCGGTTGATGTGTGGAGTAATAGTAGTAGATGCAGGTAGGAGTCGGTCTACTAATCTTGGACATGATGCCTATATAATGATCATTGCCTGGATATCGTCATGAGTATTTGAAGTTCTATCAATTGCCCAATAGTAATTGTTTTCCCACTGTTTGCTATTTTTCTCGAGAGAAGCCACTAGTGAAATCTACGGGCCCCGGGTCTCCTCTTATCATATTTTCCTTTGCGATCTATTTTCCTTTGCTTTTATTTTCAGTTCTATTAAACCAAAAATATCGTGCTGCACTTTATTTTATTTGCGCTCCATTTATCCTATCTATTACAACTTTACCCTGTCTCCTCGCCAATTTCTGGCACCATTACCCGAAAGGGATTGACAACCCCTTTAACACGTCGGGTTGCGAGTATTTGTTATTTGTGTGCAGGGGCTATTTACGTTGTGTTGCGTGGTTCTCCTACTGGTTTGATAACCTTGGTCTCATCACTGAGGAAATACCGACCGTTGTTGTGCTGCATCATCCCTTCCTCTTTGGGGAAATACCGACGTAGTTCTAGGAGACATCAAAAGAAATATCTGGCGCCATTACCGGGGAGGATCATCAACATCAACCAGGTTCCTAAACACAAATCTCATCTCCTCGCAATTTACATTATTTGCCATTTGCCTCTCGTTTTCCTCTCCCCGACTTCACAAAAAAATTCTGTTTTATTCGCCCTCTTTTTCGTTGGCCGTTTTCTCGCCAGATCTGTTTTTAGTGCAATCTTGTTGCCTAGTCACCATGAATCAAGAGAACAGCAAGTTGTGTGATTTTTGAAATACCAACAACAATGATTTTATTAGCACTCTGATTGCTCCTCCCGCCACTAGTGTAGAGTCTTGTGATATTCATACTGCTTTGCTGAATCTTGTTATGAAAGATCAATTTGCTGGTACTCCTAATGAGGATGCCACGTCCCATCTTAACACATTTGTGGAACTATGCGATATGCAAAAGAAAAAATATGTGGACAGTGATGTTGTGAAGTTGAAGTTATTTCTCTTTTTTTTGCGAGATTGCGCACAAATTTGGTTTTCTTCTTTGCCTCGCAATAGTATTGATTCTTGGAACAAGTGCAAGGATGCTTTTATTACTAAGTATTTTCCGCCCGCAAAAATCATTTCCCTTAGAACCCAGATCATGAATTTCAAGCAACTTGAACATGAGCATGTTGCACAATCTTGGGAAAGGATGAAACTAATGCTAAGGAATTGCCCAACTCATGCGTTAAAATCTTTAGATGATCATACAAAAAAATTATGTGGGGTTGAATTTTGTTTCTCGTAATCTTTTATATTCCATCGCAAGGGGAACTTTTATGGAAATTACTTTGGGTGAAGCTACTAAATTGCTAGACAATATTATGGAAAATTACTCACAATGGCATACCAAAAGAGCGCCTACTAGTAAAAAAATCAATTCGGTAGAAGAAATAAATTCTTTGAGTGAAAAAGTTGATGCTCTTATGAAGTTGGTTTCTAATAAAAGTGCTCCTATTGATTTTAATGATGTGCCTTTGTCTACTTTGATTGAGCAAAATAGTGATGCCATAGATGTGAATTTTATATCGAGAAACAATTTCAATAGCAATGCTTATAGAGGTAATTTTAATCCTAGGCCTTTTTCTAGTAATTCCTCTAATAATTATGGTAATTCCTATGGTAATCCTTCTTATAATAATAATGGGAACACCTTTGATCTTGAGAATAATATTAAATAATTTATCTATATTCGAAAAGTTTTCAATGCTACGATAGAAGAAAAGGTGAACAAAGTTGATGATATGTCTAGAAGTATTGATAAAATTTCTCATGATGTAGAAACTCTCAAGATGAAATTTTTTGTGCCTAAAGTTGAAGAATCAATTAAAGCTCTTTATGTTTCTATGGATGAATGTAAGAAAAGAACAACTATGCTTAGATCTAAAAGAGAATTTTTAGAAAGGGCATTTTCTAGTGATTGCTTTCATAAAAGTGATAAAGATCTTAAAATGATTGGTGTTTCCTCTATTGATTCTTTGTTTAGTAAAATTAAGATTGATGAAAAGGGACCGGGAAGAGTCAACTTTAGCTAGAAACCGTCCCTATAATTCGGAGGGTGAAAATCTTGTTGAGAAAATTGATAAAAGTGGGTTTGAAGAGGTCAAGACTTTACTTGTGATGTGCCCACTTTTTTGGATTACAACGACTTAATTATGATAGTTTCTCTTTGGTTGATTGTATTTATTTGTTGCAATCCATGATAAATTCACCCCATGCTTATGAACAAAATAAAGCTTTACTAAACATATTGTTGATGTTGTGATGAAAGCTTTTGAAGAAAAGTTGGAATTAGAAGTTTCAATTCCTAGAAATTACATGATGAATGGGAATCTACAATCAAAGTCAAGATTAAAAATTATGAGGGTTTTTCTTTATGTGATTTGGGTGCTAGTGTTTCTACAATTATGAAATCTTTTTATGATGTGCTTGGTCTTACCGATATTGAAGAATGCTCTTTAAATTTGACTTGGCAGATTCCACTATTAAAAAGCCTATGGGAAGAATTAATGATGTTCTTATTATTGCAAATGGGAACTATGTGCCCAAAGATTTTATTGTTCTTAATATTGATTGCAATCCGTCTTGTCCAATTATTCTTTGTAGACCGTTTTTACGTACTATTGCGCCGTGATTGATATGAAAGAAGGCAATATTAAATTCCAATTTTCATTCCCTAGTACAAGAATTAGGCCACCATATGAATCAACCATGAGGGCATCTTATGGATCTAGAGCTAAAGATGACAGCACGTAGATCCTATGCATTATGCCTAGCTAGGGGTGTAAAATGATAGCGCTCATTGGGAGGCAACCCAACTTGTATCTTTTTGCTTTTTGGTTTTCTTGCTGTTTTCAATAAAAAATACCCAATTATGCCTCTGATTAGATGTGTTTTTGTTTATTAAATTAGTGTTTGTGCCAATCAAGGCCTTTGGGATGATTTGGGTGAGAGTTGATTTGATCTTGCTGAAAAATAGAAACTTTTGCGCTCACAAAAATATTTTTCATGTTTATCAAAAGAGTTCTTTTGAGTTAATTATTGTTGCAGAAGATGAATAAACAAATTATTCAAGTCGTCCTAATTTTTCAGAATTTTTGGAGTTCCAGAAGTATTCAAAGTAGTCAGATTTCTATAGACTGTTCTGTTTTCGACAGATTCTGTTTTCTCTACGTTGTGTGCTTGTTTTGATTATTCTATGGTTTTCTTTGAAGAGTTTATGCCATAGAAAAGTTGGAATACAGTATGTATAATGCAAAAATAAAATATGAATGTGTGTGCAATAGTACGTATAGTAGTTGTTTGCTTTCTTATACTAACGGATCTCACGAAGGTTTCGTTGAGTTTTGTGTGATTGAAGTTTTCAAGTTTTGGGTGATCTTATGATGGATGAAGGAATAAGGATTAGCGAAAGGATAAGCTTGGGTATGCCCGAGGCACCCCAAGATAATATTCAAGAAGTAGCAAGCAACTAAGCTTGGGGAACAACCATCGGTATTTTACTTGAAGCTATATTTTTATTCGTCATATATTATGAGTTTTGCTTGGAGCGTCTTGTATGATATGAGTCTTTGCTTGTTTTGCTTTGTGTTTTAAGTCTTGAATCCTTGCTGGATACACTCTTTTTGAGAGAGCCCAAAATTATGCTATTCTTGCTCCTATGCTTCACTTAAATTTTGTAGAGCCTTGGAATTGCTCTAGTGCTTCACTTATATCTTTTTGAGCACGGTGTGCTTTGTTATTTTTGAAGAAATGCTCTCATGCTTCACTTATATTTATGTGGGAGTTAGTAAAATTTTAAGAAATTTTCTCTTGCTTCACTTAGATTATTTTGAGAGAAAGAAATATTATGCTCATGATCTTCACTTAAATTTGTTTGAGCTATTAAATGCAACATATGAAAATAGTCCCAAAGTGATAGATATACAAGGAGGATATAATAAAAACTTTCATGAAGATCATTGGACAAAATAAACTTGTTTCCTACTAATGGTTTTGAGATATGACGATATGATATGTGAGTCATGTTGATGAGTAATTATGCTTTAGTAAGAACATTGGTGTTAAGGTTTGTGATTCCCTATGAAAGCACGAAAGTCAATAGTTATGCAATGAAATTACATCCTAATTCTGGTGCCTTATTCGATGTTACTTATGCTTAATGCATGGGTATGAGCTTTTTTGTTTCTTTGTTGGACGCTTCTCAATCTTTTTGCTAGCCTTCATTTGGCACTAAGTATGATCACTGCTTGTGCATCCAAAACCCTTTAACAAAATTTTGCCATATGAGTCCACTATACCTACCTATATGCTGTATTTCCGTGCCATTCTAAGCAAATTTGTATGTGCCGTCTCTAATTTTCAAAATAAAATTGTCGTTTGTGTGCTCGTACCGCTCGCAAGGAGATGAGGGGTGGCCTATATTTTCCATGCTAGATGTGTTATTCTCATGATGAGTGTTTATTCACTTGTCATTGCATGAGAGTACGACGAAGGTATTAGGGATGTCCAGTCCCGAAATGAAAAATGAATTTACTATATCTTGTCAAATAATAAATTCCTTGGAAAGTGTTGGTATGGAGGGCACCCGTGGATACGGATAAGCAGTGGAGTGAAAGTATGGTGGAAAAAGGAATAAACTTTATTTTCTATTTGGGAACCTCCTATGATGTATCTAGCATGGAAAGTGTTGGGAGGTCTAACTCGTTTTCGTTGGTGGGAAAAGTATGCCTCCCAAAATGTTTTTATCTCTCAGTTTTCACTTTGAGCTCTGGCACCTCTACAAATCCCTACTTCCCTCTGATAAGGGTCTTTCTTTTACTTAATGCAATTTTTATTTATGAACTTGAGTATCCATCTTTTCTTATAAAGCACCAACTAAGGGGCACTATGATCGTATTTGAGCATTGGGTGTAGCTAATATCCGAGTGTGTTTCACGAATGGATCAATGATTGAGCATAATGGGCTAGGGATAACTTGCTTTACTGTTGATATTTTGAAAGACATGGTTGCTTGTTGGTACGCTTGAGTATTAAAGTCTTCATGTCAAAACTAGACTATTGCTTTGAACCATATAAAGTCCAAATGTCCATGCTACAAAGAAAAGATTATGTGACAAACATGTTAGGCAGCATTCCATATAAAAAATTCTGTTTTTATCATTTACCTACTCGAGGACAAGCAGGAATTAAGCTTGGGGATGCTGATACGTATCCAACATATCTATAATTTTTATTGTTCCATGTTGTTATATTATCATTCTTGGATGTTTTACAATCATTTTATAGCCATTTTGTATCATTTTTTGGTACTAACCTATTGACATAGTGCCCAGTACCAGTTGTTGTTTTCTACTTGTTTTTCACATCGCGGGAAATAAATACCAAACGGAGTCCAAACGCTGTGAAACTTTTGTGGATTTTTTCTGGACCAGAAGACACCGTATGGGCCAAGAAAGTACCTAAGGGGTGCTCCGAGGGGAGAACAACCCACCAGGGTGCGCATGGGCCCCCAGGCGCGCCCAGGTGGGTTGTGCCAACCTCGGTGGCCTCCCGCACCACCTCTTTGCTCTATAAATACCCTAATATTCTAGAAACCCTAGGGGAGTCGACGAAAATCAATTCCAGCCGCCGCAAGTTCCAGAAATACCAGATCCAATCTACACACCATCCCGGAGGGGTTCATCATGTCCATTGGTGCCTCTCTGATGATGTGTGAGTAGTTCTTCGTAGACCTACGGGTTCGTAGTTAGTAGATAGATGGCTTCCTCTCTCTCTCTCTCTCTCTCTCTCTCTCTCTCTCTCTCTTGATTCTCAATACAATGGTCTCTTGGAGATCCAAATGATGTAAGTCTTTTGAGGTATGTTTGTTGGGATCCGATGAACTTTGAGTTTATGATCAGATCTTTGTTTTTATCCATGAAAGTTATTTGATTCTTCTCTTGATCTCTTATATGCATGATTGATTATAGCCTTGTACTTCTTCTCCGATATTTGGGTTTTGTTTGGTCAACTTGATCTATTTATCTTGCAATGGGAAGAGGTGCTTTGTGATGGGTTCGATCTTACGATGCTTGATCCCAATGACAGAAGGGGAAACGACAAGTATGTATCGTTGCTATTAAAGATAACAAGATGGGGTCTATTTCTACATAAATAGATCTTGTCTAGATCATGTCATCGTTCTTACTGCATTACTCCATTTTTCCATGAACTTAATACACTAGGTGCATGTTGGATAGTGGTCGATGTGTGGAGTAATAGTAGTAGATGCAGGCAGGAGTCGGTCTACTAATCTTGGACGTGATGCCTATATAATGATCATTGCCTGGATATCATCATGAGTATTTTAAGTTCTATCAATTGCCCAACAGTAATTGTTTTCCCACCATTTGCTATTTTTCTCGAGAGAATCCACTAGTGAAACCTATAGCCCCCGGGTCTCTTCTTATCATATTTTCCATTGCGATCTATTTTCCTTTGCTTTTATTTTCAGTTCTATTAAAACAAAAATACAAAAATACCTTGGTGCACTTTATTTTATTTGCGCTCCATTTATCCTATCTATTACAACTTTACCCCGTCTCCTCGCCAATTTCTGGCACCGTTCCCCGAAAGGGATTGACAACCCCTTTAACATGTGGGTTGCGAGTATTTGTTATTTGTGTGCAAAGGTTGTTTACGTTGTGTTGTGTGGTTCTCCTACTGATTCGATAACCTTGATCTCATCACTGACGAAAATACCTACCATTGTTGTGCTACATCATCCCTTCCTCTGTTGGACTTCAGGTTCCGGCAGACCCTTGAGGTTCGAACATTGGGGTGCGCACAAAGATCTCTCCCCTACCAGCTCATGTCTCAAAGTCTCGCAAAGATCTAAGCAAGAAAGATGAACACACAGAGGACACGAGATTTATATTGGTTCAGGCCACCATTGTGGTGTAATACCCTACTCCAGTGTGTGGTGTGGTTGATTGCCTCAGGGGCTGATAGTGAACAGTACAAAGGGAGAACAGCCTCGCGAGGGGCTATTCTTGAGCTGGTGCGATGAACTGCTCGGGTGAGTTCACTCGCTTCTCTCTCTCTGGTCGATCTCTAGATGATCTTCCAGATGCCTCAACCCCGTGGGTGGCTAGTCCTATTTATAAGCGGAGACCCTGGGCCTCTCCCCAAATAATGAGCGGGAAGGGCGCCAACAATTGGCCATTTTTAAGGGGAACATCTGGTACACTTATCCTGACTAAAGTTGGTCCTCGGCTGCCAAAGGTCCTGATGGTGACACTGCCCTGGGCTCCACGATGACCTCCATCATGTCGTTCTGCTGGTCTTGGTCTTGTTGCACCAAAACGGTAATCTTTGCCGGATGCCTTGGCCTGAGCTTGCCCCCTTTGCACCGAAAGGGAAACAAGGCCACTGCGCAAGCCGGCGCCCGCCTGGTCCTCGATCGTCATGGCTTGCATCACGGGCCCCTCGGGAGGTGCCCTCCCTTGATATCTCCGCCTCCTCGCGAGCCTGCCTGAGGAGGCTGCTCCTGAAGAAGCTCCCTGCCGTCCGCCCCACGAGGCTTGGCCCCTCGCGAGGGTCTTGAGCTTGAGTTGATGGAGCTGGGCTGCATTGGGCCCCCACTTGAGCCACGCCGCAGGCCGCAGGCAGGCAAGTCTGGGGACCCCCGTTCCCAGAACGCCGACTTCCTCTTTGGGGAAATACCGGCGTAGTTCTAGCAGACATCAATAGTACGCATCAAAGAGGGGAGGAGAGGGGAAACACATTTAGAGACACTATAACTGCGCATCTTTCCAGCCCTCTCAGGCCATTAGGCTCCATAGCCGCCCGATCATCACTTGTAGGTGTTTCTTGCTGTCAGATTAGCTCTTAATCCCATGCCTCCTCACTCTAACCGGTATGAACAAGCGCTAACAGTGATGGGCCGTTGCTCTGTTGACATTTTTGGTTGTCTGATATTAAACCAGGCCTAATGGGCTTTGCAATCTTTGGGACTCTCTACGCGACCCTCTTGCTAGGTCACAGTCCTTGCAAGGCGGCAGCCAATGGCGGGAGCGACGACTCGTAAGAGAACGAGGGGGGCGGTCATTGTGTCCCAGAGAGGCGAGCATGACGAGGACCTGGTATTATGGTCGTGGAGCAAGTCCTGTACCGCACGCCGCTTCCGGTCGAGGCAAATCAGCGTCCATTTATTCGTTTTTCGGTGAAGCAAATCCTCCACTCAGGTTTGAAGGAGAAAATAATTCTTTATTCTCCAGACATTGATGGCAGATGAAGTGCGCCACTCGCCGACGGAGTTTAATTGAGGTTTGCCTTTCTGGCTTCTCAACATGCTGATGCATCAGTATAAAAGCTTCCTCGCCCTAGCCCTCTCAGCCTTAATCGATCTAGTCACTGGGCAATGCAAGCGCACCAGGCTTGGTGATTAGGGCCTAGGTCGATGAGGCAACCATAGGATGTGTGCGGCCGTCGGCTAGAGGAAGCTCGCGGCACCAGCCCAAGGATGAGTTTGGACATTGGGCGGCGGTGGCCAGATGACATGAATCGGTGGCAGGACAACGGTACAGCTAGGGCAGTTTGACGTTCCCCCTCTCTCTGATCGGTTGTTATTTTTCTAGTGATTCTCTATCACCCATTGCAGTGAACATGGCAGACGACTACATTAGTACATTCTCATGCCCGAAGATTAATGCTCCACTCGATGCTGTCGATCTCGGCCACATTACCTAACAGATGTTTCAAGGACATACCCCCTAGCAATTCACTGCAGCATCAATCTGTTCCCATGCCCGAGCTCTCCCATCGTGCTCGATATGAAATTACCTAGATGGATGAGCATACAAGAATTTCTAGGAAAGTCATAGCAGCGCTGACCTCATACGCACTTGAGAACAGAGTAAGTTCATCTAGAGATGTGTATGTGTAGTTCTTTAGTTTACTTGTAATTATCACCCTGACATGTTACTGTCACTGATGCCTCTACCCAGAATAGTATGATCTTCATGTTATTTGTGGAGTCAACCATAATGTATTTGGCCCTGTGTACTGCGGATGCTGACAAACCCATTTTCATATTCCATCACATTCATGTTAATTTTCTGGTAGGTCCAAGTGATAGAAATCCAGAACTCTTCTATATATACTCATGAGGTGCAAATCCCGTAGATCAACCTTGTGAAGAAAGGCTAACAACACAACCTATTTGACATGAGGTTAGATGAATGATTTGGATATTCGATATTTTTTTCATATTCCATCACATTCATGTTAATTTCCTGGCAGGTCCAAGTGATAGAAATCCAAAACTCTTTTATATATACTCATGAGGTGCAAATCATGTCGTGCTTTTGTCAGGGCAGATGCCCTTGTGGAAGGACTTAGGTGTGGAGACATAGCAATGTAGGATCACACAACGTGACCAGCCTGGTTTTTAAGTTGTCTTGCCTTAACAGGCAAGCCACCATATGGCAGTTTACACGTCCGGGTCTTGGGCCAACCCCAGGCCCGCCTCTGTGAGCCGCCGTCTTCTCACTTCGTCTTCTTGGGCCTCTTGGGCCTTCTTCATTTTAAGTCGCCAACGATGTAACCCGGCCCCTCCCGGGCGGGTCACACCTCGGAGTTATATCCCCAATATTAGGCCCCAGATTGATTTGAACTTGTTCATGTCAATCTTCATCCTTTGATTGTCGAATCTTTTAAACTCCTTCAATATTTAAATTGACAAATTTTCATAACCCGCCATGACGAAAGATGGCACCATGCCACTAATTTCAGAAAAAAAATCCCATGACATCACAACGGATCTTTGCATTTATCAGATGTTCCGAGAATCGAGGCGCCTCCGTTATTAAGATAATGATGATGCCTCCTCAATTTCTGCACCTGCCATTTACTGTTTCACCTTCCTCCTCATAAATAGGCATGAGGGGGTTCATTTTCACTTTTACCCCTTCCCCCTTACTTCCTCATCTTCCTCGTGTTGCCACTGTGACCTAAGCTCCGCCGCTGCCATTCCTCTCCAGCGACTTCAACACCGGCCGCTGCATCAACCTGAACGAACCAGAGAACCGCTCGCCATCACCGCCGTCAGGTACCACTTTCTGGCCCTTCAGATCTGCAATAGGTCACCAACTTTTCGCAAGTTCGTCGGCGTTCATCGCCGTTCTGCATAGCTCTGAATATATCCTGCCTTTCAGTCCAAAAACACTGTAGAAATAACGCGGTAGCCAGTTTAGCATCCATACTGAATCTCAAATAGATCTCTTTTTCTCCAGAATTGGTAATCAGCCCACTAGTTCTTCCACTGTTACTTTTAGGTTTCATCATTATTTTTCTTTTTCGAACAGTCTGTAGATCCATGAACATAATTGCAACTTGTGAAACTGGTTTGCCCATGCTTAGCAATATCTTCTACACATCCTTGCTCACATGACCCCCCCTGTTTACATATGCATCATTTGGCGGCTCAGTATTGAAACTCATAATCCGCCACCCTCTGGCGACTTAATATTAAATCTATAACCTGCCAATTTCTGACCGTGTAATCATGAACTTGTAACTAATGGTTGGCTCAAGAATAAACCCATCACTAGGCGGTTCTTTACCATAATATTAATCTACTATACTTTATTCTCATGCACCCACTATCAAAAAATGACTAAGACCACCACCTCTTGCGATTGGGTTGTTTCTACTGTCACCAAACAGTCTCTCAATGAGTATGTTGAGATGGGCATTTTACCAGCAAAGGACGTCATCCACTGGCGAGTTCCTGGGGCAGATGCTAAACCTCAACTCAAAGAGGGAGAGGTAATAATCTTTTTAGATCATCTTCTCTGTGGGTTCTCACCACCTGGGTCTAAATTCTTTCAAGACGTTCTGAACGTCTACAAGCTACACCCCAAGACATTGGCCCCAACTCCGTGTCCAATATATGCAATTTCCAAGTCTTCTATGAGGTATACCTTTAAGAGGAGCCCAGCATTGACTTATTCAGAGAGTACTATTATCTGAACCGCCAGACCGAGATGACAAATGGGCCTAGTCTTGAACTCCGCGGGATTTCTATCCAGAGGCGGAGAGATGACGTCTTCCTTGCTGCCGCACTACCTAGTCACTCCAAGGACTGGAATTAGACATGGTTCTATTGCCAACACACCTGTCCAGACCACGAGAATCCTCTACTGGGTTACCGCTCCTTCCGGCTTAGCCCCAGACATGAACTTCCTGACCGGATCAGTGCTGCAGAACAGGCCAAGTATGCACCCACCTTTTCAAAAATAAGGGCCTTATTAGCCAACGGCTTCACTAGAGTTGACCTGGTCTGCTACTGGGTCGCTTGGAGAATTTTTCCTTTGAGTCACCGCCCTAGCTTAATGCATCAATATACATGTGACGTAAAGGACCCATAGCGGTACAACCAACTTCATCTTACTGATCAGAAAATCAATAAGATGAGAAAGTCATTTCTCGGGGAAACCTTCGAAAGCTGCAATAAAGCGGGCCTGAACCCTTTATGCGCTCTCAATCCAATACCTGACATAAGTGTTTTACACCATCTTTCATTTTGCTTGCTTACTTCTTATATATCATATCTCTTACTTTTCCTGTATGTTTAAACATGCCAACTCCCATTTTTGGAAGAAAAAATTGCCCACTGCTGCTCTGACCAAGAAGCCTAAAACAACAACTAGAGGCCCGAGTCATCCCAAGAAATCCACTGTTGAAGATCTGCTCAAGCTTGATGATGAGTCAGAGGTAGAACTTGACTCCCTTGGTTGTCTTTGTAAGCAACTTATTGACGCCGACTCTTCTCAGGGCGATGCAGAAACAAGTCATGCTGATGCAACAAAGGTAATCCCTGTCTCCTCCAACTCAGAACCCTTGGCAAGACAGAAAACTCAGAGGGTCATCCAGATGAAATGCAGATGATGACATGGCAAAATGAAACATGCAAGCAAATGACATGGCAACAATGACGAATAACTGGGAGACACCTGGCGCATCGAATTCGGGGCGTTATAGAGGCCCACACCAAAGATCCAGAAGAGCCCATGGATGACCCGCCACCATCAGTTGATGCCATCCTTCGTGAGCAAATGGACGCAAAGCTTAACCCGGCAGCCAGCCATGAACCGCCGAGCCCTAAGCCTCCAACTCCTCAGAAGCCAGTTGAAGAAATTCCTCTTGACAAGGATCCTAAAGATGTGACCATCACTGGGACAGCTTACTCTGCGCTAGGGGCTTCCATTGTTTTGGCCAAACATAGCACCAAAGAAGAATCTCATTCTTTAGATAAGGGCAAGACCAAGCTAGATTTGGAAAGCTATGCTGCCTTCAGCACAAGCGGCATCGAGGCAGGATACTTGAGCCGCCTTCACACTAGCCGTGACTTAGAAGTCGGCTTAGTGAATCTTATGAAAGAGCGCTATGAAATATGATACTAATCCCTTTCCATATATACTTATGTAGCTGCGACGTCTTAAGCATTAGTGAAGATATTGACTATGCTTGAGACTTCATGAGTATTTCCTAACCATAGCCTCTTAGCGCCGGCTCATTTGATAAAGATGAGTCGGGTCTTAAAATATTAAGCTTGAAAGAAACTTGCACAACTTCAACAATTTCATAGCAACAAAATAATGCATGCTCACAATTATTTCTAAAATCAAAATATGTAGCCCCCAAGGGCCGGCTCAAAGTGACAAGTTGAGCCGGGACTTACAGTCACTTAAGAAACCAAAACATGTAGCCCCAAAAGGCCGGCTTAACCTGAAAAAAAACGCCGGGTCTCAATAAAAAGTGAATTGACCCACATTACCCCCAAGTGCCAAGTAGAGTACTTTTAGTGTGCTTGGGACTTTAACTGAATAACAGCACCAATAATTAATCCTTGCTTTTGTAATCACCACTTCATCATTGTATTGTAGGTAGAATTGAGTATGAAGGAATTGCAAGTGGACGATTTGAGGAAGAATATAAAGTTGCAGCAAGCAGAGACTTCCAACGCCAAGCTTGAGGTGAAAAAATATTTAGAGGAAACTGAGAAGCTGAAGGCAGGCTTTCATGCTGAGAGAGCCGCCTGGGACTCTGACAAAACTTCCCTAGTGAAGAAAGTTGAAGAGGCGGAGGCACAACTTAAGCCGGTTGCTGATGAGCTTGCCGGATTAAAACAACATATCACCCGTATGACAGCCGCCATCTTTTGTAAGACTCATGCATTTTAACATCTATTTGATATTATTTTAAATCGTTGGGAGATTCTCACCATCTGTTGCTTAACTCGCTTGGAAACTTTCAAACAGGCCCCAGAAGCACCAGCCTTGGCGAAAATATGCTGATGAAGCTCAAGGCAGTATATTCATTGACAAAACAGTTGTACACTGGAACTGTGTGAAGCCTTGTGGCCTTAGGCGGTAACAAAAGGCCGCCAAGCCACATCAAAGCGGTGTTGGATCACCTATCAACTGTCCCAAGCCAGATTGATGAACAAAGATTACCAGCTACCTGAGCTGGAGCCATCCTCGCACTTGGCCGGGCCAAAGCCTCACAATCGGAGCTTGACCCGGAGGAGGTAGCCACCGTGTGCCCAGAATTTAAAGATGATCAGTCACCCTTTGAAGAGAAGGACTTCAATTGCTGCGTTCGAGAGATGCGGCATGTGGCATGTAAACTTGTGGAGGAGCTGAATTTGAACAATTATACGGCGGCTTACGATAGCAACAATCAAAAGATTAATTAAGCCGCCAGCCCATAACGTTGTTAGTCTCATTCCTCCTTGTTGTAAGCATATCTTCGCTCCTACAGATTCCCGAAGAAGAAGAATCAGCGCAAGATGACCCAGAGTTGTCAACTCGCCATGAAGAAAACCAATGATGAACCAGGAGACTCTCAGGCCAGCGTATAAGATCTCCTCTCCAGAAAACACTTGGATCGAAACTTATGGGCTTATGACAACCTTGTAATAGAGTAGTCTTTTGAAACAATGATCTGCCTTGTCATGCCATCGTGCATGTTAACTGTCGAAATACCAGGTTTAATCTTGATTTGATTATTCATACAAGTCATAACAGCACACTTACTTGTGTAAAACTCTGCATGTCCTGCCAAAAGAGGTTAAACACATGCCCTAACGACTTTAACGTCAAAAACCAGGGCGGGTGATAACCAAAAAATCATCATATTAGCTTTGTTAAGTCAAAATTGACTAGCGACTCAACGTCCAAAACCAGGGTGGGTTGTAACCCGAAAATGTTCAAGCATGAGCCACAACACACTCGCGACTTAAAGTCAAAACCAGGGCGGGTTATAACTGAAATAGTCAACCATAACTACCATAACCCAGAACCAAGCGACTCAGGGAACTTAAAACCAAAACTTTGAAAACATAAAAGCATCTGAAAATCCAAATAGAAAATATGCAAATATCAAAACTCACTAGGCCAGCTTTTAAGGCATGACCGAAAAAGGTGGCTTATAAGCTGCATATTTGCTTTCAAGGCTGCAACAGCCATTTTCGCACTCACGCCTCATGTTTGCTTTCAAGGCCGCAACAGTCGTTTTGGCACTCAGGCCACATGATTGCTTTCAAGGCCGCAATAGCCGTTTGGCACTCGGCCCACATGATTGCTTTCAAGGCTGCAACAGCCTTGGTTTTACCTAGCCTACTGTAAGTCGGCTCTCATGTGACATAAGCCGTTGTTTTAACCTGAACGAGTCCAGAGTCTTTGAAAAGATTGACTATTAAGAGTTCGACGGGTCACCTGATGGAGTAGCAAGTTGCAAACAGGCAGGTAAAACCTATAAAAAGTGGCATTCAAGCCGGTCAAGAGGGTATGAAAGCTAAAACCAGTGGTTGGAAGCCCCTAAGTGACCTTACGATCAATCGATAAAGGCTCAGATACTCAGAAATGAAATGACAGAGGCCCCATAACTTGGGGATGCCGGCTTTATTATATTGATCATAAAGATTTATATACATTGACAAAAGTATGTATAAAGACAAGAGTCGGCGACTCAAGTGTAGTAAGGCCGAAGATGTGCAATATTCTACGGACGGCGGGTCTCCTCCTCCGACTTGCGGGAATCCTTGTGCTCACACACATCAATGAGGTAATACAACCCATTATTCAGGTTCTTGTTGACCACAAAGGGTCCTTCCCAAGGTGGGGATAACTTGTGCATATCTGTTTGATACTAGATGAGCTGGAGCACCAAACCGCCTTCTTGAAACGCCCGGGTCTTAACTCTGCAGCTATGATAGCGACGCATGTCCTGTTGTTATATCGCCGAACGAGCCATTGCCAGGTCACTCTCCTCATCCAAAGCATCGAGTGAGTTGTGACGTGCTAATTCATTATCAGCTTCAACATAAGCCGCCACACGAGGCGAGTCATGACGGATATCACTTGGAAGAACAGCCTCCACCCCATAAACCATGAAGAAAGGCGTATAGCCTGTTGACCTATTGGGGGTGGTACTGATACTCCACAATACTAAAGGTAACTCTTCAACCCAACAACCCGGCGTTCGCTGCAAAGGAACCATAAGCCGGGGCTTGCTAGCTCTTAAGATTTCTTGATTAGCCCTCTCAGCTTGACTGTTACACTACTGATGAGACACAAGAGACATCAAGACGAATATGCTCTCATTGACAGAATTACTTCATAGCACCTTTAGACAGATTAGTGCCATTATCAGCTATGATACTATGAGGGTAACCAAAATGAAAGATCAATTTTTTAACAAACTGAACTACCGTTGCTGTATCACACTTGCTGACCCGCGCTGCTTCAACCCACTTGGTAAATTTGTCATCCACCACCAAGAGGTAGGTTTTCTTATCCTTAGACCTCTTGAAAGGTCCAACCATATCAAGCCACTAGACTGCAAACGGCCAAGTAATTGGAATCATCCTCAACTCTTGAGCCGGCACATGAGCTCGTCGAGAAAATTTCTGACATCCATCACACTTACTGACGATATCCTCTGCATCAGCATGAGCCTTCAACCAATAAAATCAATGAAGAAAAGCTTTAGCCACTATAAACTTAGAGTTGGCATGATCACCACAATCACCTTCATGGATCTCTCTTAAAATCTCATGGCCCTCTTCAGGAGAAACACAACGCTGGAACATTTCTGTTACACTACATCAGTGTAACTCGCCATTGACAATAGACATAGACTTAGACCGCCGGGTTATCTGCCTAGACAAAGTTTCATCCTCAAGTAACTCGCCCCGGGTCATATAAGCCAAGTAGGGAAGTGTACAATCAGGAATAGCATGGAGAGTCGCCACCAACTGCGCCTCCGGGTCAGGGATAGCAAGATCCTCTTCTGATGGTAACTTGACTAAAGGATTATGCAATACATCAACAAACACATTAGGGGGTACCGGCTTACGTTGAGACCGAAGCCAGCTCAAGGCATCAGCTGCCTCATTCTTCCTTCGATCAAGATGCTCCACCTGATAACCCTTGAAGTGACTAGCAATATTATCAATCACCCGGCAATAAGCCGCCATGAGCGGGTCTTTGGAATCCCAAGTGCATGAAACTTGCTGGGCCACCAGATCTGAGTCGCCAAAACACCTGACCCGGCTTAAATTCATCTCTTTTCCCATTAGAAGGCCACGGAGCAAAGCCTCATATTCAGCCGTGTTGTTAGTACAAGGAAAGATCAACCTTAAATAGCAAATTTGTCAGCTCGTGGGGAAGTCAAAATAACTCCAACCCCCGAGCATTCTAATTGCCTGGATCCATCAAAGTGAATAGTCCAATATGTGTTAGCAGGCTTCTCCTCAAGCGTCTGCAACTCCGTCCAGTCATTGATGAAATCCACAAGAGCCAGGGACTTAATAGCTATCCTTGGCACATACTTCAAACCATGGGGTGCAAGCTCAATGTCCCACTTGGCCACTCGGCATGTAGTCTCTCTGTTTTGAATAATATCCCCCAAAGGAGCAGAACTGGCCACAGTAAAAGGATGCCAAGAAAATAATGCTTCAATTTATGACTATCCATGAACACCCCGTATACCAGTTTCTACCGATGTGGGTATAGCTGTTTAGAATCAATTAACACCTCACTGACATAATTAGCCGGCCTCTGGACTGGGTACCTTTTACCTGTCTCCTTACGCTCCACCACAATTGCTACACTGACAACCCTACTGTTAGCCGACACATATAGGAGCAAGGGTTCTTTCTCAATGGGATCCGCAGGGATGGGCGGCTCAGCTAGCTGCTTTTTGAGTGCCTCGAATGCCTCATTAGCAGCATCACTCCAGATAAAATGGTATGTTTTCTTCATCATCTGGTATAAAGGAAGCGTCTTCTCTCCCAGGCGGCTTATGAATCGGCCTAAAGCTGTGATACAACCCGCCAGGCGCTGGACGTCATTGACACACGTCGGCTTAGCCAATGAAGTGATAGCCTTAATCTTCTCTGGGTTAGCTTCAATACCTATCTCTGAGACTAGAAAACCCAAGAGCTTGCATCCAGACACACCAAAAAAACACGCTTGGCCGGGTTAAGCATCATCTTATAGACCCGGGAATTATCAAAGGTCTCGTTCAAATCATACAACAACGTCTCCTTCTTTCTGGACTTGACAACAATATCATCCACATAAGCATGAACATTGCATCCAATCTGGTTATGAAAACAGTTCTGGACACAATGCTAATACGTCGCCTATGCACTCTTAAGCCCAAAAGGCATAGAAACATAGCAGAAAGCCCCAAAAGGTGTGATAAAAGTCGTCTTGTCTTGGTCTTGAACTGCCATCTTAATCTGATGATAACCAGAATAAGCATCCAGGAAGCACAAACGCTCACTGTCCGCTGTGGCATCTATAATCTGATCAATACGGGGAAGAGCAAAAGGATCAGCTGGACAAGCCTTATTAAGATCTGTATAATCCACACACATGCGCCAGGTGCCATTTTTCTTAAGCACTAGCACAGGGTTGGCCAGCCACTCCGGGTGAAACACTTCACCGATGAACCCGGCCGCCAAGAGCCAGACCACCTCTTCTCCAGTAGCCTTAGGCCGCTCTTCATTATAATTGCGAAGGAACTGCTTCACCGACTTATACTTAGGATCAATGTTAAGAGTGTGCTCAGCGAGTTCTCTCGGTACACCCGGCATGTCTGAAGGCTTCCATGGAAAGATGTCCAGATTCTCACGGATGAACTCGATGAGCGTGCCTTCCTATTTCGGATCCATGTTTGCACAATGGTGAACTGCTGAGAGAGTCTCCAGGGACAAAGTCAACCTGCTTAGTATCATCAACCGACTTAAACTTCAACAAAGGGTCTTGCTCAGTCGTCGGCTTCTTCAAAGGGCACATATCAGCTGGGTTAACATTATCTTTATAAAATTGAGCTCCTCCATGGCACAAGCCGATTCAGCATATGCAGCATCTCCTTCCTCACATTCCAACGCAATTTTTTGATCGCCATGGACTGTGATCGTGCCTTTCCCCCCGCATTTTAAGGTGCAAGTAAACATAACAAAGCCGCGCCATAAATTTAGTGTAAGCCGTCCGTCCAAACAAGGCATGATAAGGGATCCAGATCTTAACCACCTCAAACCATAACGTCTCTGCTCTATAATTGTAGTCAGTACCAAAGGCCACTTCCAAAGCAATCTTCCCAACTGGGTATGCCGACTTACCAGGTACCACACCATGAAAAATGGTAGAGGACGGCTTAATCTCTTTATCAATTAAATTCATCCTGCGAAAAGTATCATAATAAAGGATATCGATACTACTACCACCATCCATGAGCACTTCAGTGAATTTATAACCCCCAACCTGAGGGGCTACTACCAACGCTAGTTGACCCGGATTCTCAACCCGGGGCGGGTGATCCTCTCTACTCCATGTGATTGGATGCTTTGACCATCGCAGATATTGGGGTTTCGCCGACTCAATCGCACTGACCGCGCGTTTACGAACCTTCTAATCTTGCTTGTAGAGACTTGTGGTGAAAACATGATATTGACCACTGTTAAGCTGCTTCGGATTGCTCTGGTATCCTGACTGATGCTGCTGATTACTCTGGCTAGATTGTTAGTTATAACCACCATGGTTTTCTTGCCCTTGATACCCAGAGTTTGAGCTGCCACCACCAAAACCATGGATGCAGTTATCCACAACTACCATCAAGGTCCTCCTCTTTCTGAATCCGTCAACCGATGGGATCCTCAGGTGAGCACTCCTAGTCTTCTCTGTTGCAGGAGCTACACCGGTAATGGCTCGCCTGCATCACGGTGTTTATGCTCATGTAGTCCCGGTAGTGTAGCATGTCCCGCTGCGAGTAACCGCAGTCCGTTGCAGGATCCCATGCAGTGTGTGAGTGCATAGGAAAGCGTCTGTAATCAAAAAAGGAAAAACTATCACTGAAGGATGTTTTTTTAATTACTCGAACAAATGCAGTCCTCCTTGTTGTAATTGTTTTTAATTTTGCCTTTGCTGTTTGTGTAAATTATTCAAACAAAAATGCAGTGGACTTTGAGAGAAGTTGAAGCCAATATCACAAAAACTAAAGTCATATGGACTAAAGATGTTCCCTTGAAAGTACTGAGCAGTTTGTGAATTTTGCCTCTGTTTGTGTAAATTATTCAAACGAAATGTAGTGCTCTTTGAGAGAAGTTGAAGCCCATATCACAAAAAGTAAAGTCACTTTGGACTGAAGATGTTCGCTTGACTGTACTGAGTAGTTCTTTTGTCGGACTGGATTTTTCATGCTATGTACTTCGAGAGAGAAAAATGATGTGATCCATTTTGTGGTGGTTAGTGGTTTACTTCGTAAAAAGACAAAAAAAATTCCCACTAGAGGTTCACTTCTTTTCCTAATGCACTTTGTTTCATTTGTCGGATGATTGAAAACAACAGGTTTCGAAGTTCACTAGCAAAAATTAATGCGGTTCACTTTCGAGAGTGTTATGGTTAACGGTAGTGTTCCGGTTCACTTACACCTAATGTGAAATGGAAAAAAATGATAGGAAAGTAACAAAACAAATTAGTGTTTCTGGTTCACTTTTGATAGTGTTTCTAGTTCACTTTTAGTAGTGTCACAGATCACTTACTTCAAAAATGTGAAGTGTACAAAAATTGTTATGGAAACAGCAAAAAAATGTTATGTGGTTCACTTCTCAATAGTGTAGCGGTTCACTTATGACCGGAGCGATGTGCGGTCCACTTTCTCGTCTGAGAAAATTTACATCTGAATAAAAGAAACCATGCAGTTCTCTCGCCCGTCTAATGTAGTGAAGTTTTACGTCTGAAGTTGTGCATTCATCTGTCTTATGTAGTACACACGATGATTTGGGTGTCAGTGAAATACAGAGTGTCTGCATTTTGGTAATTTTAAAACTGCTCTTAAACCATAAGGAATTAGAGAGAGTGTTCTACGGCATACCGGCAAGCGGTTTGTAAAAAAATTGCGAAAAAACGGTTGTTGCAACTCATCATCCACCGCACAATTTTCAAAATTAAATTAAAACCGTAAGAAATCTCAAAGGCATTTCTACATATGAAAGTTGCGCGTCCTTCATAGCTTTCGAGCAGCGTATAACATGCCTCATTTTGACAAACGGTTAAAAAACTAGAGAGAAACAGTACCAAAAAATTCCCAAAAAAATCAAAAAATAGAATTCCACAATATACTAATTTGAGACTGCTCCTAAACCGCAGAGAAATATATATATAGGGAAAATCCATCCTACCACCCGGTGGTAGTTACCCCATATGTCTCATATACTACCATGTGGTAGTATATATACTACTTTATCATTTTAAATATATTCGTATACTATATCTAAGATATTTCAAAGCAACTTACATGAAAAAATTGCATATGGGCCCATAGTTTTTGTTATATTTATGAAATACGTACATATTTGTACGTAAAAAAGAGCATACTCAAAACATGATATATACTACCTAAAAATTAGTATATATATTACCTAATCATTGTTATATACTACATACTACACGTACATACTCTCGATTTCGACAGATACTATATACAACATACAAAACACAAGTGGTGGTAACTACCACTGCTTGTAGGAAACAATTGTCCTATATATATAGCATATCATATGCTTCACAAGCGGTTTAGAAAACAACATGAAAATACGCTAGCTGCCACTCATCGGGCGCCGCACCATTTTCGAAATTGCTCTTAAATCATGAGGAATCTCAAAAAAGTTTCTACATGGAGAAGTTCCACCTAATCCATAGCTTTTCAATGATATATTATTGTCTCGTTCTAACAAATAGTTTAAAAACTAGAGTGAAAATAGTACCGAAAAAACTGCGTGCAGTTTTTTGCGATGGGAAGTGCACATGCCTCGGTACTGTAGTGCTCTTACTTCAACAATGACGTGCACTTGCGTTGAGCGTGAAGTTCAGAAGTGTTATGAGAATAACTATTCTCATAATATTATGAGAATAGACCGTCCGTATATATAGGACAAATTTTATCTACCATCGGTGGTAGTTACCATCACTTGAGTTTTGTATGTTGTATGTAGTATCTATCAAATCGAAGAGTATGTACGCGTAGTATGTAGTATATAAGAATATTTAAGTAGTATATATAGTAATTTTTAAGTAGTATGCATCGTATTTTGAGTATGCTCTTTTTTACATACAAATATGTATGTATTTCATAAATATAATAAAAACCATGAGTCAACTCGCAATTTTTTCATTTAACTATATATTATATATAATTTATGAACATATTTATAATAATAAAATGGTAGTATATGAGATATACATGGGGTAACTACCACTAGGTGGTAGGATGGATTTTCTATATATATATATATATATATATATTTTTCATTTAACTATATATTATATATAATTTATGAACATATTTATAATAATAAGATGGTAGTATATGAGATATACATGGGGTAACTACCACTAGGAGGTAGGATGGATTTTCTATATATATATATACATACATACATACATACATCTGGGCTATTCTGTTACCCTTTCTGAACTGACATGGTTCACATTTTGGACTGACGTGCTTTTCCACCTAAACTGATCTTCCTGCGTGCACGACGGGTGGAAACAGGGGATGCAACATGGAGCTTCCGGTCGTTCTCCGACGTGATGTTGCGGGCCATTCGTTGCTAGAGGAGACATGTAAGGTGTTCCGCACGTGCGCGCGCTCAGCTGGATGTGTTTTGCGATCTGTAGTCACCGGAGGTGACGGCATGGGCATTTTGGCGGCGAACGTGTTTTGGGCGTTGGTGTTTACCATTGTGTTCGTGGGCCTCAATTTACGTCGTGTTTGTTGTTTTTGATGTGAGAATTATTGGTATGTTAGAGTTTTTGGAGATTAATTTCATCTGTAATTTCTGATTACAAGTTTTGGTGTTCTTGGTCGTTTTCCACGCCCGCCATGGAAATCTGTTCTTCTTTTTCTGTTGTTTTACTTTCGAATTGGCGTTGCAGGGAGAGATATGAGGATTGCATGAAAAGATTTGTGTTGTCAATTTTGCGTCTTTGAGTTGTTTCTATCCCGGATTCCCATGTTATTTTGTCGTTGGCGGAGGTGGTGTATGGCGGCTGACTGTATGCTGCGATTTCTTGTAATCTGGTCAAACTGTGTAATTAAGTTGCGTGTTTTCGATGTTGTTTGAATTGCTGCCATATGTGTAGTTGGACTGCTGCGTGTCAAAGTTGTATTACTATGCGTTGACATCAGGACTGGCTTCGTACCGATAGCTCTGCACTTTGATTATAAAGCCTGAGCCCTCTATCACTTTCATTCTACGAGCTGCAACCAAAGACAAGCGAGATGGATCCTGAGCTGGGAGAGGTCACAGAGGAGGAGGGGGACGCCATAGATGTGAGGGCTACAGTAGCGGAGCAGAGGAGGAGGAGGCGTAGGCACAGGCAGATGGCGCGACGTGCTGCCGAGGAGGAACCGGAGGAAGAGTTCAACAGACGCCTTGCACGCGAGGTGATGGATACTTGCAACTCCAAATGAATTGGAGCTTCTTTTCCCAGAGGTCAGGGGAAGGAACCATATTCAGATCATTAGTTGGGCTAGGGCGAGAGCTGCCACAACTCCACATTCATCCACCAGGGCCAAATGGCGTCGTTTCTTTGATCGTTATGACTGAAGTAGTGAATATTATGTTTTTAAGATTTTTGTTGTGAGGGAGCAGATGTTTGAATGACTAAATGAATTCAACTGTTTTATCTCTGAATGTGTTGTTTTGTCGGCATTTGTTTGACTTTTGAACTGCTTGTTTATCTGAAGTTGAACTGATTTGCGGTCAAATGTTGCATGGCTTGTGTAATAACTATTTCCTACCAGCTGGCTGCCCACCTGCCTATTTATTATTTTTATAATCTGCGAGTCTCCCTGTCTATAAACTCTATCCATCTATGTGTGGTGTGTGGCCAAGTGTCCCCCTCCTTTTTGTTCCTTCTTCCAGAACCAGATCTAGGTTCCTCCCTCTTCTCTTCATTGTTTTTTTCCTGTTCCTGTGTGTTCCATGGAGGATTGTTCATGCGGATGCCTGGCAAAGATGGCACTCATAGCTGACGGCTGTGTGTATGAATCTGGTTTGGATCTCACCAAGACTCAGCGTCGTGGGCAACTTTCGTACACCCTATGTTTGTCGCCTGACGGTTGGTGACTTGAAGGAATCATGGGTATGTGTTTCTATTCATTTTGTTTTCTACTTTTTTGTTGTTCTCTGTTTGAATCCCATGGACTGAATCTGCAGTTTAGTCTTATGAATAGTTTGTCTATATTTTATCTTTGTTGGTTTTGTCAGAGTATAACAGTAGGGATTTCTGTGTGTATTTGTTTATTACTTAACAATATTTTATCCATTTTTGTATAATCCTTGATCTGTTTTTTGTCAGATGTTTTTACTATAGGTGTATTGATATGTATATTTCTTCAGTTTAGTCAGATCACATGTCTAGTTAGTTTTGTTTTATTGTTTTGGTTCAGATTTTTTTCTTTTTTAGTTTGTTATGCAAATCGTTCCTATATCTGTGTAAAAGTTCAGTTATGTCAGGTGTTCACTTTGTTTTGTACTCCCATGCCCATTTGCAGAAAATGTCACCCAGAATCAGGATTGTTGATCCTAGTTCCGGTGTTCTGAAGATGGTGACTTCAGACAAAAATGGGTATCAGTTGAGGGATGTTGCCTACCACATCGACTTTGTTGGTTGCATCAACCTAACTACTGGGTGGAAGGAGTGTGTGGCACAGTCTGGATTTGAGGATCGTGATGTGGTTATGGTTATGTTCTCCAGAGAAGATGACTCTCTGACGTTCATAATTTATGTGATGTAGGTTTAAATGTGGCAAATGACGCTGGTTGTGAGATTTGTGTGTGGTTGATTATGTTGCAGTATTTTTTATTTTAAAACATTTGCATGTGAGATGGTTGAATTGTATGGTTTGGAACAAGTTATCTAATGCTTTTCCTATTATTTTGCTCAAGTATAACTGTTTTATTTATATATTATTTATATTAGTACTGGAACAATTCTATACTTGAACTGATGGGTATCCTTTGTTTTGAATGGTATGTTTTCATGTTCATAACCCGTAGACGGTGCTATACGCTGATGTTGTTTTTAGAATTCCTTTTTGGGTATTGAGTTTGCCGAACTTACATTCTGTTAATGATAGTACTGAACTATTTTTAGGTTGTCAATTACCAACCAAATTTGTTTGTTGTATAACATTTTTTATTACTTTTTAAAATGAATTTTGGAGCACATTTTTTCTTTTTTATAGTTGAATAATGATAGTTTTAGTATTTTTAAAATTAAAAAAAATAATCTTTGCTGCACAGTACTATTTTTTTGTACTTGAACCTTATGAATTGTAGTAGTTGAACTTTTTATAAATTCGTTTCTGAAATTTTTATTTACAATCTTCTATGTTTAATTTTCCAAAAAAAATTATTTTTTATATTTTTTTACTTCTTACCATTAAGATGTGTTTGAACTTTTTACAATGTTTTTGTTTATGAACTGATTTTCTTGTGAGGTTTTTTAAAATTATCTGCATTTTTTTTTGTCGTGTGTGATCTGCTGGATTTTTGTAATGGGGCGAAGTACTATGTTGGGCCATCGGCCTGAGTCGTTGTTTTCGGCCCGGATAGCTCGTCCGCGCGTCTGTGCAGCATGGCGTGCGCGTGCACTATGGGTTTAGTCCCACCTTGCTAGTCGAGGGGGCTCTAGACCTGTTTATAAGCGCAGCCGAGGCTCACCAGTCGAACTCCTCTAAACACTTACCAGAGAGCTTATACATGGCGCTCGCTCTCTCTTTCTCTTGACCTGTGGACCCTGGACGGCGGGCCCTGTGTTGTGCGGATTACTAGGGATTCGCACACGGGCTTGAGTTCAAGTATCTAGCATTATCAGGGCCTGCGCCTGTCCTTGGGTGGTCAATTTTTTCCTTTTTTGTTGTTTGAATCTAGTACTTGACTCCACCAGTAACTTCGACTGGTACTTTTTTGTCTTCGGGTGGTCATTTTTGTTGTTGTTGTGTGAATCTAGTACTTGACTCCACTAGTGACTGGGACTAACAGTCAATTTTTTTCCCTTTTTGTTGTTTGAGTCTAGTACTTGACTCCATCAGTAACTTGGACTGGTACTTTTTTTGTCCTTGGGCGGTCAATTTTTTTCTCTTTTTTCATTTGTTTGAATCTAGTACTTGACTCCACTAGTGACTTGGACTGACGGTCAATTTTTTCCTTTTTTGTTGTTTGAATCTAGTACTTGACTCCACCAATAATATGGACTGGTAATTTTTTGTCCTTGGGCGGTCAATTTTTTTTCTTTCTTTTTGTTTGTTTGAATCTAGTACTTGACTCCACTAGTGACCTGGACAGACGGTCAATTTTTTCCTTTTTTGTTGTTTGAATCTAGTACTTGACTCCACCAGTAACTTGGACTGGTACCTTTTTGTCCTTGAGCGGTCAATTTTTTTCTTTTTTTGTTTGTTTGAATCTAGTACTTGACTCCAATAGTGACTTGGATTGATAACTTTTTTTGTTCTAGTTCTTGTTAGTTTTGTTCTACGAACGAGCCGTAGTAGGCGACGACGCGGCGTGCTGCGGCATCGCATGCGGAGGCGAGTCCGTAACATGACTTGCCCCCGCACCGCACCGCACCGAGGGGGATAGTTGTACTGATACATCTTCCTTATATGGACTTGCCCCATTATCTATCTTACGGGGTGTGTGGGTGCGTGTGGGGGGGCAGAATAACCGCACTGCGCCTGTCGAACGAGCGCACTGCCGCGTTAGCGCGAGGCCGGTCCGGGGGGGTTAGGACCCCCCCTCCCCCATCCCGGTGAGGCCGAGCCAGGAACAAGCCGTAGCAGGCGACGACGCGGTGTGCCGCGGCGTCGCATGCGGAGGCAAGT
>NC_041393.1:270439782-270440932 GCF_002162155.2 Triticum dicoccoides
CTACGCCTGTCAAACGAGCGCACTGCCGCGTTAGCGCGAGGCCGAGCCAGGGGGGAGGGGGGGTCGGGAGCCCCCCTCCCCCATCCCGGCGAGGCCGAGCTAGGAACGAGCCGTAGCAGGCGACGACGCGGCGTGCCACGGCGTCGCATGCGGAGGCGAGTCCGTAACATGACTTGCCCCCGCACCGCATCGTACCGAGGGGCATAGTTGTACTGACACATCTTCCTTGTATGGACTTTGCCCCATTATCTATCTTAGGGGTGTGGGTGCGTGGGGGGGAACATGACTTGCCACCGCACCGCACCGTACCGAGGGGCATAGTTGTACTGACACATCTTCCTTGTATGGACTTTGCCCCATTATCTAGATTGCGATACAATGACTCTTGACATGGGTGAGGCTAATAAGAAGCTTCGCATCACTAGTGATGGTATACATCAATTATTTGGTTTCCCTCGTGGTGGTCGTTCTGCGCCAAGGCCGTCAGAGGACGGATATGACAACGCTCTGATGAAGTTAAGATCGGAGCTTGACATTAGCAGGGACAAAGATATCAAGACAAAGGATTTGAGGAATAAGCTCAAGGTGCTCGTCAAGGATCCTAGCAAAGATGACCTTGCTCTGAAAGGGTTCTTCATGATTGTGTTTATGAAGGTTGTGTTGCCTGGTTCTGCCCCGTGTGTTTCCAGAGAGGCAGCAATGTTTGAGGGTCTCATCTTTGAGGACATGGCTAATATGGATTATTGCTAGCTGATGGTTAATGAGCTTAGAAGGGCTGTTGCCAAGTACCAAAATGGTGATACCATGGGGAAGGCAATCACAGGCTGTGCCATAGGGCCTGTACTAATGTACCTTGACTGCCTTATCCGTGGCAAGACTGCGGAGCCTGACATGCGAGTCCCCCGCATATGTTTCATGGATCCTGCCAAGCTTTTTGATCTGGTTGATGCAGATTTGATAAAAAAAAGCCAATGCAGATCCAAAGACTTGGGTGTTTGGGAAGCTTCCGGTGAGTTTTGTTTGGTTTGTGTCTTGCAGACCTTTTTTTAATTTAGGTATAGCTATTTTTTGCTGTAGTGGACATGTGTACTGTAGAGTTGTCTGTTTATATTTTGTATGGTTTAGGTATGGTTTTTTAGTTCTGTTGTTT
>NC_041393.1:270440942-270447215 GCF_002162155.2 Triticum dicoccoides
TTGCCCCCGCACCGCACCGAGGGGCATAGTTGTACTGACACATCTTCCTTGTATGGACTTGCCCCATTATCTATCTTAGGGGTGTGTGGGTGCGTGTGGGGGGGACAAAATAACCGAACTGCGCCTGTCAAGCAAGCGCACTGCCGCGTTAGCACAAGGCCGAGCCGGGGGGAGGGGGGTCGGGACCCCCCCTCCCCCATCCCGGCGAGGCCGAGCCAGGAACGAGCCGTAGCAGGCGACGACACGGCGTGCCGCGGCGTCGCATGCGGAGGCGAGTTCGTAACATGACTTGCCGCCGTTATCTTAACTTTGTTTTTAGGGGGGAAACCAGCACCGTTATGAATTATTTTGTCATTTGTACTTTTTTGATCATTTTTTTTGTAATGTTGTGAGTTATTATTCGTACTTTAGCCGTTTGTTTTCTCCCTCTATATTTTTTTATTGTATTTGATTTTTGGTATTATCTTTTGTAACTGCCCAGAGATAGTGGGCTTCGCCGCGGTTGTGGGCTTTAGCCTTCCGTTTTCTCCCACTCACCTTTTAACCTCCGATCTTCCCCGTTCTGCTCCGCTCCCGTCCCCAAATCAATTAATTCTTCGTTCCCCTCTTATTCTCTTCTCGTAGGGGAAGTTGCTACTCCTGTTTCACCGCGGGAGCGTCGGCCGGTGGGTTCAACCCCAGGGGTGGAGGTCCGGGTGCTCTGTTTGTTCCTTTTTCTCTGCCATCGACTTTGCTTGCGTCCTCTTATGTACAGATTTTCTCTCTATTTCTAATCTATTGCTCTCTTGCTGTCTCAGGCTGCACTCGCTAGGGTTCCTTTGCTGTTGAACGAGTGTTTGGCGACAGTGATACTGGATTGCATGGCGGATTTTGTGTTTGCTGGTAAGAGTTTTGCTTTGTATGGCATGCTTCGTTTATGAAATAGTTTAGAGCCCTAATTTTTGTTCATGTGTCTTGCAGATCTGGTTCGGCAGATTTTAGGATAGTAGATCTCAATGGGTACATCATCCAGTCCGGACAAATTGAATGCAGTTGATTTTCCCTATATTTTGGATGATGTTTTAACATATCTGGTTTTTAGGTTGTACAAGTGTTGCCGTATCTACTTTATAAGTTGTATGTATTTTGATAGCTGTTAATTTTGCCCTAGAATGTATGGTGTGTATGGTTTTGGCAGTTGATGCGACCTGCAGACAGGTTGTAGTAGTTATCACCATGTGTAGTTTGAACTGTTGTCCTGGCATTTGAATAGATTGTAGTAGTCAGTGAAGAACTAGTATGATGTTGAAAGAGTTGTCTTTTCTGAAGTTTGTTGTGCCAGTGGTGGGTTCATATTTGTTTTATTGGGTGAACTTGTAGTGTTCACATAGTTGAACTGATTGCTTGTTCATGTACTTTTTTGCTCATTATGATGTTGTTGCAGATGTTGGAGTGCCGGTGCCTCTTGATTCTGACAAATCAGAACGCTTTCAAGATCTTGTGAATGTTATTTTTGAGACACCAAATCCTCTAGAAGAACTTGCGAATGTTGCTGGTGTTTCCCTTATATTTGCTGTCTTTTTATCAGCCTTGAATACATATATATGCTTAGTTACATCAGTTGTTCCTTTTGTTTGTGTCTGATGCTATGCGCTTTATTTATCTTGGTTCTGCAATGTTAATTGTGTTTTAATTTTATAGTGCGTGCTTATGTTATTGGTTTATGCAGTTAATGACAGCCATGGTGTTCCTGAGGACATTGCTGATGTTGTTAAAGATATTAATGATGGAATGTATTCTCTTGACGTTGATGATGGTGATGGCATCTTGCAGTTGTCTGTTACTCAGTCTCAAAGTGTTGATGGCACTGAGCCTGTTACCCAGGCTGAGGATGTTCCTATGCAGTTACAGCTCGAGGATGAAAGGATAAGAAAGAAGAAGTATGATTTCCAGAGGAGAAAGGAGTTGGAACGGCGTCAAAAGGCTACCTGTGTGCAACAAAGTGATGTTGATGTTGCTCAAGCTCCTAAATGTGTAGGCGATGAAGGTGGTGATGCGGCCTTTTCAACTATTGATGCTGGATCTCATGGAAGTGGCATGCCTGTGAAGACAAACATGATGCAAACTCGTTTGACGCAAGTGTTTGATCGTGATGCAGTTAAGGAGAAGAAAGCTGTTTTGAAGAGGAAGATGTCAGATCGAAATCATGATGGCACACAGAGGCGTAGCCCACGTGTGAAAGCTGGTTCCCAACCTGGTAATAGCAAAGCTGATGGGGATAGTGTTGCTGTGAAAATTGGTCCAAGAAAACTTAGTGGCTCCCCTGTTCGTCGGAGTCCATGGGGTTTGACAAATAAGAAGCCTTCTTCGTCTCCTCTTCAAGAGCGGTCTTTGTTGAAAGAAAATAAGAAGCGTAAAGTTCATCCTGCAAAGGTGAACAAAGGTGTGAAGAAGCATGCTCGTGTCGAAGCTGAAGATGTTGTATTTGAAGAAGATGATATTGAAGTTGATTCTGGAGATGAATTTGGAGTGGTATGTGTTTTGTACTGCATGTGACTTACTATATGTACTTGCAATGATTTAATTGTGTTTGGGCTGGTATGCTGGCCAGGTGAGGCTGGTCATTGTTTGCATCAATTGAGGGTGGTACTGATGTTGTTTTAATAGTTGAACTTGTGCAATCTTTTCTTTTTTTTACTTGCCTTCATATGCTTGTTTTGTTTTCTATATTCATTGTTTGCAGTGGTATGTGTTTTGTACTGCATGTAACTTACTAGTTGTACTTGCAATGATTTAATTGTGTTTGGGCTGGTATGCTGGCCAGGTGAGGCTGGTCATTGTTTGCATCAATTGAGGGTGGTACTGATGTTGTTTTAATAGTTGAACTTGTGCAATCTTTTCTTTTTTTACTTGTCTTCATATGCTTGTTTTGTTTTCTATATTCATTGTTTGCAGTGGTATGTGTTTTGTACTGCATGTGACTTACTAGTTGTACTTGCAATGATTTAATTGTGTTTGGGCTGGTATGCTGGCCAGGTGAGGCTGATCATTGTTTGCATCAATTGAGGGTGGTACTGATGTTGTTTTAATAGTTGAACTTGTGCAATCTTTTCTTTTCTTTTTACTTGCCTTCATATGCTTGTTTTGTTTTCTATATTCATTTACTTAAGGTGTGGAAGAACCAGGCTAAAATGGATTATTGCCAGTTGATGAGCTTAGAAGGGCTGTTGCCAAGTACCAAGATGGTGATACCATGGGGAAGGCAATCACAGGTTGTGCCATAGGGCCTATACTAATGTACCTTGACTGCCTTATCCGTGGCAAGACTGCGGAGCCTGACATGCGAGTCCCCCGCATATGTTTCGTGGATCCTGCCAAGCTTTCTGATCTGGTTGATCCAGATTTGATAAAAAAAGGCAATGCAGATCCAAAGAATTGGGTGTTTGGGAAGCTTCCGGTGAGTTTTATTTCTTTTGTGTCTTGTAGACCTTTTTTTATTTTAGGTATAGCTAATTTTTGCGGTAGTGGACATGTGTACTACAGAGTTATCTGTTTAGATTTTGTCATTTGTTAAGCTTTGTGAGGTTTAGGTATGTTTTTTTAGTACTGTTGTTTCATGTGTGGTTGAACTGAATAACTTTGTTCAACTGGCCTGTTGGTAAATACTAACAAATTGGCAATGACAGTTAAAGTTTATTAGTGGTGTTGATTTTAAATCTGTTAATATCATGTTTTATTTTTTCCTATGTGTTGCATTGAATGATTAACTATTTTTCCCCTTGTTTGTAGTGGAAAACTAATGAGGAGGTTGTTTTTTCCAAGTGTATAAACGGCCAGTCCTGGAGATGCCGTCGTCTCAGGTTTCGAAGTTTTCATCTCTGCCCGATGAGTTGAGGGATGGCCGTGGTGTTGAGGGTGCTGGTTATGTCCCCCCTGGCCCTAGTAATGCTAGTACTTCACAGAGGCAGAGTTTTGGTATTGATGTTGTTGTTTCAGCGTTGGAGCGCGCTGAGCATATCTTAAGTAATGTGTGTTCTGAGCTGCAAAAGGTCCCAACGACAGTTGAGCGTCTGAGCTGTATCAATGGTATCCTTCCTGAAGGTCATCAATTTAATGCTGAGGAAGGTTGTTGACTACATTGAGATGGAGAGAATTTTAATTGGTGATATGCGTGATGGTGCCGCTGATCTAGTTTAGAGCTCGGTTCATCTGTTGAACAACATGAAGCGTTTCAGAACTATGCAAGACTCTCGCTGCAAGCCATATGAAGAAAGTGCAAATGTTGTTATCTAGCAGATTGAGTAGGATGAGGCTGCTGCCACCGACAACAGGGCTGGTGATGGTACTGAGGCTAATGTTTCTGATCACGAAACGAATGATGTTGGCTTGGAGCGTCCTGATGTTGATGTGAGTCAGTCCTCGGTGTTTGCAAATTTTACTATGTTGTTCTGCTGTCAGTGTTGTAGTTGAACTTCCTCATCTTCATCTATTTACTAATAATTTTCTTTCATGCAGATTGAGCAGGATGAGGCTGCTGCCACCGACAGCAGGGCTGATGATGGTACTGAGGCTAATGTTTCTAATCACCATACGAATGATGTTGGCTTGGAGCACCCTGTTGTTGATGTGAGTCAGTCCTCATTGTTAGTATGTTTTTACAATGTTGTTCTGCTGTCAGTATTGTAGTTGAACTTCCTGATCTACATCTGTTTATTAATTTTTCTTTTCATGTAGGAGTCCAGTCATAATGTTGAGGCTGTTGTTGACCATGGAGTTATTGATCCATCTACTGATAAGTGCAAGGTTATTTTTATTTTTATTGTGTTTATTCATATTTTCTTGAATTTTCATGCGCACCAATGTGTCTTGCTTGTTCATTTTTCTATCCCACACCGTTTAGAGTTTGCAAGTGGTACCTACCTTTTTTGTTACTGTGGTTTAATTCCTTGTGTTTATTGTTGCTAATAATAGCAGTGTTTTTTTGCCTCATTACATTTGAATCAGGGTCCTCTTGTTGGCGACGATCCTTGTTTGCCCGTTGGTGATGTTGCTTTGAATGTTAGCAGCAGCAAGATCGATGATATTGCTGTGAATGCTTCTAAGGTTTGTTTTTATGTGCACCTCTTGGTAGCTTATTTTTTATTGTTAGTTTTGCTCATATTATTCACTTTTTCTGAATTTTTATTTTTGTCAGATTACTGATGTTGAGCGTGAGGTTGTCCTTAGTGGTGGAGATGATGCTCGTGGTGTTCCATTGAGTAGTGGACGCAATGTTGGTACCAAAGTTGCTGATGAGAATGTTGGTGCTGCCAGCATACTTGATGCCAAATCGCCTGGTGTTGGTATTGCTGGGAATGAAAATGTTTCTGATTGTGAAGATTTGCCGCCGGATAATTTCCCGCCTGGAGGTCTTGATTACGGTGATGCATTGCAAGATGCTTCTAGCGTGGAGGAGGTGCCATCCGAGGATGATGATTTACTTCTGTCAATTTCTTCTGATCCCTTGACGCGGGAGGCTCTCTTGTCGTCCCAGGATTTTCTTTCTACAGACCCTAAAAGCGCAACAATATTGGTGTCCTCTTAAGATGTCCCATCGTCAAACCCTGAAACTGGAGGCATAATGGTCTCATCACAGGAACTACCGTTGTCGTCAAACCCTGATAGTCCAGGGAAGGACTTGTAAATGAGGCGTACTTCTAAATTTTGGCATTTTGGACATGTTCTCTTGTAGTGGTTGAACTTATTATTTTTCTTCTTTTTCTGCAAGTAGAAAGTGGTAATGTTGTTAAGGTTGATACGTTTTCTTCGCTGTTACAAGGTTGCGCACGAACCGTATGAAATGGTTAGCTTGGGATTTTGCACGTACCATTTTTGTCTCTTTTGCTTTCTCTCGTATGATTATCTATCTTAGGGGTGTGTGGGTCCATGTGTGGGAGGGGGGAACCGAATAACCGCACTGCGCCTGTCAAACGAGCGCACTGCCGCATTAGCGCCAGGCCGAGCAGGGGGGAGGGGGGTCGGGACCCCCCTCCCCCATCCCGGCGAGGCCGAGCCAAGAACAAGCCGTAGCAGGCGACGACGCGGTGTGCCGCGGCGTCGCATGCGGAGGTGAATCCGTAACATGACTTGCCCCCGCACCGCACCGCACCGAGGGGCATAGTTGTACCGACACATCTTCCTCGTATGGACTTGCCCCATTATCTATCTTTAGGGGTGTGTGGGTGCGTTTGGGGGGGAAACAGAATAACCGCATTGCGCTTGTCAAATGAGTGCAGTGCCGCATTAGCGCGAGGC